>NC_133336.1:183249854-183489854 GCF_042186555.1 Aquarana catesbeiana
TGCAGTCACGATAAAAATCACTAATCGCTGCCATTACTAATAAAAAAAAATTAATAATAAAAATGACATAAATCTATCCCCTATTGTGTAGACGCTATAACTTTTGCGCAAACCAATCAATATACGCTTTTTGCTAATTTTTTACCAAAAATATGTAGAAGAATACATATCGGCCTAAACTGAGGAAGACATTTGTTTTTTTATATATTTTTGGGGGATATTTATTATAGCAAAAAGTTAAAAATATTGCTTTTTTTTCAAAATTGTTGCTCTTTTTTTGTTTATAGCGCAAAAAATAAAAACTGCAGAGGTGATCAAATACCACCAAAAGAAAGCTCTATTTGTGGGGAAAAGAGGACGTCAATTTTGTTTGGGTGCAACGTCGCACGACCGCGCAATTGTCAGTTAAAGCGACGCAGTGCAGAATCACAAAAAGTGCTCTGGTCAAGAAGGGGGTAAATTCTTCCGGGGCTGAAGTGGTTAAACATATCGTGGGCTTTTTTGGTATGTACTGAGTCATTAAACACAATACCCCCAAAGTTAACAAGGTTCCTGGCAGATGTTAGTAATATTTGTCCATTTTTTACACCTATTTAAACAGTTTATGGGCGTAGCAGGCCTGTGGCAGACACCATTTACTTCTATAGCGTTATTAATACAGATATCCCCCCTTAGTTATGCAGTTAATGCAGTATTTATTAATCATTCCTTCCCTCTGCCTTCCCTGCATCTGTAACATTGAACTCTATAAAGATGGAAGGCAGGCTCTCTTTAATCACGAACGCCCTGTCAATGCGCTCTGTTCACGTCATTGGAATGTGACTACTGTATAATCCCTACAGGCCCCACATAAGAACGCAAGAATGATTCCAAATCTTGGCTCGCTGTGCAGATAAATATCACCTTAAAATATCCTTTGCATCCCTCCCTGCAGCACTAGCTTTTCATATATTAGCTGTATAATATTATAAATCATGGACAACCTTAGGAAAAATTAATTTAAGGGTTCTCATTTCTGCATTTTATGATAGTTTTATAGGCATGCAGCTGTGAAAATGATTATGGAAGTATTACTATAAAAGCTATAAATTACTCTATATTAAGGGGCAGATGGCTCTTTTTAGCCAAGGCAAGTCAAGTGTCTAGTGTTTGACTAAAGGGCAACACAGACAGTTCTTGTTTAAAGGAAAAGTCAACTTTTACCTATTTTCCAATCTACATTTTCAAATACTGCTTAAAGAATGAATCCACATAAAACTGATATTTTAGATGGAGCTTGGTGGACTGGTTTCTTATTTGTATTGGATCCTCCAACAAGAAGATTGACTTTCCGAAATTCCCAAAGACGTCCTATCCATCTGATAATATTGGGTGCTCCTGTCCATCTTTGTTTGTTTCAACTCCTATGCCGCGTACACACGACCGGACTTTACGGCATACTTTGCCCGGCGGACTTTTCGACGGACTTTCCGAATGAACGGACTTGCCTACACATGATCAACCAAAGTCCGACGGATTCGTACGTGATGACGTACGACCGGACTAAAACAAGGAAGTTCATAGCCAGTAGCCAATAGCTGCCCTAGCATCGGTTTTTGTCCATTGGACTAGCATACAGACGAGCAGTCTTTTCAACTCGAGTCCGTCGGATAGAACATGTTTCAAATCTAAGTCCGTCAAACTTTTGAGAAAACAAAGTCCGCTGGAGCCCACACATGATCGAATTGTCCGGTACGCCGGACCAAGTATGCCGTAAAGTCCGATCGTGTGTACGCGGCATTACTGTTGCATTCTCCATTATATATAATATATTAAAAGTATAACATTATGGCCACAGCAGATGTGCAGACCTAGGAATAGAAGTATAAGGATCTGTTTAACAGACATAAGAAAGCGCCAGGTGGATAACTCTTCAGCATCTACCAAAAAACTAAAATATCAATTTTAAAGAGTATGTTCCCTAGCAATGAACTTTTCATATTTAGTCCCTTGTATTTTGTTAAGAATACTATTAAACACATTTTCTTAAATCTATTTGACGAATGCAAAAATATCTGTTGACCCTGCAAAAAAGTTTTTCAAAAGCAAATTTTTTGAAAAGATACACTTTAATGAGTTTTGCAGATGCAATATAATACCCATTGTTTGGTAAACTATAAAAGATGAGTAAATAGATACCTAACATGTCACACTTAAAAATGGCACACGCTCGTGGAACGGTGCCAACTACGGTACTTAAAAATCTCCATAGGCAATATTTTATAAGCCTTTACAGGTTATCAGTTTAGAGTTACACAGGAGGTCTGATGCTAGAATTATTGCTCTCACTATAACGTTCACGGTAATACCTCACAAGTGTAGTGTGATCGCCATTTACATATGGGTGTGGGATTTAGACATGTGCATTTCGTTTCGTTCCGAATCGAAATTCGGACGAATTTTTCATTATTCGGAAATTCGGATGCATCCGAATTTCCGAATTAGAAAAGTAAAGAATTTAAACGAATCCGAAAAAAAAGAACGAATTCGAAAACATATTCGAATCGAATTCGAAAACATATTCGAATCGAAGACAAATTCGAATCGAATTCGAAAACATATTCGAATCGAAGACAAATTCGAATCGAATTCGAAAACATATTCGAATCGAATTCGAAAACATATTCGAATCGAAGACAAATTCGAATCGAATTCGAAAATATATTCGAATCGAATTCGAAAACATATTCGAATCGAATTCGAAAAAAATAGAAAAAGTTTTTCTAAAAAAACCAATAAGATAGAATATAAAATAATAAAGCAATAGAATGAATATATATATATATATATATATATATATATATATATATATAATTTTTTTATTCTCTTCTATTTTTTTTAATGCTTTTCTTTTCTATTATTTTATATTCTATAATAGTCTTTTCAATTCAAATTCGAATTTCGGAACATGGCTTCTGAAGTTTGAATTTCGTATAGAATGAATTCGAATTTGAATAGAAAAGATTAGAACAGAAGATAATAGAAAAGAAGACTAGAAAAACAATAGAACAGAATAGAAGAAAATATCATATATATAATATATTTTCTTCTATTCTGTTCTATTGTTTTTCTAGTCTATTCTTTTCTATTATTTTCTGTTCTATTCTAATCTTTTATATTCAAATTTGATTTCGGTCTATATGAAATTCGAATTTTGGAAGATGTTTTATATATATATATATATATATATATATATATATATATATATATATATATATATATATATATATATATATATATATATATATATATATATATATATATCTATCAATAAAAACAGAATAGAAAAAAATGATATATATATATATATATATATATATATATATATATATATATATTCTATTCTGTTTCTATTGCTTTTCTATGCTATTCGTTTCTATTCTATTCTAAACTTTTCTATTCAAATTTGAATTCATTCTATACGAAATTCGAATTTCGGAAGATGGCTTCTGAAAGTGGAATTTCGTATAGAATGAATTCGTATTTGAATAGAAAAGATTAGAATAGAAAATAATAGACTAGACAAACAATAGAACAGAACAGAATAAAATATAATATATACCGTATTTATCGGCGTATAACACGCACTTTTTTCCCCTTAAAATCAGGGGAAAGTCGCAGGTGCGTGTTATACGCCGATCCCCTGAGCTGCACAATTCAAAAATCGCCGACCGCGATTTGAAAATGGCGCCGCCGGCGCCGAAATACACAGAGCCGGTCCTCGGCTCTTTCCGGCGGCTCTCGTTCATTTTCGGCTCCACTCGTAGTCCCGAGCGGAGCTATCCGAACCTACTCGGCTAGGTTCGGATAGCTCCGCTCGGGACTACGAGTGAAACCGAAAGTGAACGAGACCCGCCGGAAAGAGCCGAGGACCGGCTCTGTGTATTTCGGCGCCGGCGGCGCCATTTTCAAATCGCGGTCGGCGATTTTTGAATTGTGCAGCTCAGGGGATCGAAGGCTGCACTGGGGGAGGCTGCACTGGGGGAAGGCTGCACTGGGGGAAGGCTGCACTGGGGGAAGGCTGCACTGACATGGCTGCACTGACGAGGCTGCACTGACATGGCTGCACTGACGAGGCTGCACTGAAATGGCTGCACTGACAAGGCTGCACTGACATGGCTGCACTGACAAGGCTGCACTGACAAGGCTGCACTGGGGAAGGCTGCACTGGGGAAGGCTGCACTGACAAGGCTGCACTGACATGGTTGCACTGACATGGCTGCACTGACAAGGCTGCACTGACAAGGCTGCACTGACATGGCTGCACTGGGGCAAGGCTGCACTGAGAAGGCTGCAATGATGGGCATTTAAATGTAAGTTTTTTTTCCCTTCAACTTCCCTCCTAAAAGTTTTTTTTCCTTAAAATTCCCTCCTAAATTGGGGTGCGTGTTATACGCCGGTGCGTGTTATACGCCAATAAATACGGTATATATATTTTATTCTATTCTGTTCTATTGTTTTTCTAGTCTTTTCTCTTCTACTCTATTCTAATCTTTTCTATTCAAATTCGAATTCATTTGATAAGAAATTCAAATTTCGGAAGATGGTTTTATATATATATATATATATATATATATATATATATATATATGGTTATACAGAAACAGAATGAAATAGAATGAAATCGAATTCTAATAGAAAAGACTAGAACAGAAAAACAATAGAACAGAATAGAAAAAAATATATATAAAAAAATATATATATATATATATAATATTTCTTTCTATTCTGTTCTACTGTTCTATTGTTTTTCTATTCTATTCTTTTCTATTAGAATTTGATTTCATTCTATTTCTATATAACCATCTTCCGAAATTCGAATTTCGTATAAAATGAATTTGAATTTGAATAGAAAAGATTAGAATAGAGTAGAAAGAATAGACTAGAAAAACAATAGAACAGAATAGAATAAGATATAATATATATATTATATTTTATTCTGTTCTGTTCTATTGTTTTTCTAGTCTATTCTTTACTATTACTTTCTATTCAAATTCAAATTCATTCTATACGAAATTCGAATTTCAGAAGCCATCTTCCGAAATTCGAATTTCGTATAGAATGAATTCAAGTTTGAATAGAAAAGTTTAAATAGAATAAAAAAGAATAGCCTAGAAAAACAATGAAACAGAATAGAAAAAAATATAATATATATATTATATTTTATTCTCTTCTGTTCTATTGTTTTTCTAGTCTATTCAATTTCTATTATTTTCTATTCTTATCTTTTCTATTCAAATTCGAATTCACTCTATACGAAAATCTAATTTTAGAAGCCATCTTCCGAAATTCGAATTTCGCATGGAATTAATTCAAATTCGAATAGAAAAGTTTACAATAGAATAGAAAAGAATAGCATAGAAAAATAATGGGACAGAATAGAAAAAAATATATAATATATATATAACCATCTTCCGAAATTGGAATTTAGTACAGAATGAATTTGAATTTGAATCAAAAAGATTAGAATAGAATATATTATATTTTTTTCTATTCTGTTCTATTGTTTTTCTATGCTATTCTTTTATATTTTCTATTCTATCCTAATCTTTTCTATTGGAATTCAATTTCATTCTATACGAATTTCAAATTTCGCAAAATGGTTATATATAGTTTACTTTTTCAAATTCAGTTAATGTTTTTTTCGAATGTGGTAGAATTTTTTCGAATTTGATAGTTTTTTATCGAATGTGGTAGAATTTTTTCGAATTTGATAGTTTTTTTTCGAATGTGGCAGAATTTTTTCGAATTTGATAGTTTTTTATCGAATGTGGTAGAATTTTTTCGAATTTGATAGTTTTTTTCAAATACGGTCGAATTTTTTCGAATGCGGTCGAATTTTTTCGAATTCGAATACGAAACGAAACGAATTCCGAAAACGAATGTAACGAATGCAACGAATTTAACTAAACGAATTTAGTTAAATAACGAATCGAAACAAAACGAAACTAAACGAATTTTTTCATCCTGCACATGTCTAGTGGGATTGACGCCTACATTCGATCGTTCGCCCGATTTTCTTATAGTGTGTACCCCACTTAACTCCCTTCTCAACTGCATATATTATCTCCCAATTAAGAAAATGCCTTCTAACATTTTAAAATTTCTCCTAACTACAGGGATCAGTTATTTATTGCCGTAATGCACACTCAGGAGCTCAGAGAGAATGGATTATCGACATGCTGTCAGGTGGTTGACAAAGCAGAACATGTCTGAGCTCATGGGACCTCTCAGTTCTGACCCATCAAGCCAAGAGTTGTCTTCTGACCAGATACTTAGGTAAAGCCATATGAGGGGGAAATATAAATCTTTAAAAAGTATTATTATTGTTATCATTAGAGAAACCAAGCTGGGACTGATTCTCTCAGTTACCTCTGAGTCCACCCAATCTTCTCCCATCGTCCAATGGGTCCATTAGAACGATGCTGCAGGTATACAAGAACGCCTTTGTAAACTGTTTCAGAATTAGTCCCATAAGATGGAAAAAAAAATTACAATTGGCAGCTAATAAGGAAGGCAACTCCAGCAGCCTCTGGGTTAATTGTACCGATTGTCCTGAGTTCATCTGACTTAGTACAAATACAAGAGGGGTGAGATCATGCAGGTCTCATTCCCAATATGTTTTTTTTCCCTTGGCTGGAAAAATACAAATAAAAGACAAACTTGGAGTTGAGGGAGGAAAGCAGCAAAAGCCTTTTCAACACAGCAATTGCTTCATTATTGTGCACTTCATCCAGGGGCCGCCCTAGCATTGGGACAGTATTAATTATGGAGGAGCACGCCCCCCAGTAATAAGTTGAGGCTATTGTCTATCATATGTCTATCATATGCATTGATAGGGAGACATGTGAAGATATATATTTACAGAATATACTGTATATAGTTACAGTAGATAGATAGATAGATAGATAGATAGATAGATAGATAGATAGATAGATAGATAGATAGATAGATAGATAGATAGATAGATAGATAGAGATAAATAGTCAAATAGATGAGATAGGGAGATGTAGATAGATACTGTAGATGCATAGACCATTGCTCCCAACTGTCCCTGATTTCGAGGGACTGTCCCTGATTTGAAGCAATGTCCCTCTGTCCCTCTTTCTCCCTCATTTGTCCCTCATTTTGGTCTGATCTATATAGTTGTATATAAAATGCACTTTTTATCTTTCAAAAAGTGTTTCCCAGTTCTAAATTTTTTATCCAATTTCTAAATTGCTGCATTTCTACATTTTAAAAGCCAATATAAAGGAATAGTAGTGGTAAAAAAAAGCCCTTCTGGATTTAATTAACCATTTTTTTTGGTTAATTCTCCTTTAAGGGGGTGTGACGGGGGCGTGTCCTATACCTATATACATTTTTTAGTAGGTGTCCCTCATTCCCATCTCAAAATGTTGGGTGGTATGGCATAGATAGTTAGATAGATAGAGAGTGAGGAGGTGATCTACAGATCGCACACTCACTTCTTGATTAGTGCCAGAAGCAAAACCACAATCCTGTGATTGCTGCTTACCTCTGGTGCTTGGGGAACATTACAGAAAACTGACTTATCATCTATACTGGGCTCCTGGCCACCATCCTGGAGAAGCCAGTGGTTCAGTGGACACTAAGTTCTCTCACGATTTGGGAAGCCATATTGGACCTATGGTGATTATACACAGCTCCTGCTTGGTCAGTTCCACTCACCCGCTGTGATGGGAGTGGTGAGAGAGGGATAGCACATGTTGGCTAGGGAGGGTTCCAGTTGAATAAGGATAGAGTAAGGATGGATTGGCTAAACCCTATTTCTTTTTATGGAGCTATGCGGTTTGGAGCTTGTCAAAATCCCGTGAACAAAAAAAAAACTGAACCGTGAAAGCACAGTACATAAAAAATTGCACAAAGGGTACAATAATGATCCTACCTCCGAAAAAGAAGGGCCTCAATCCTTGAACCCCCTGGGGGGCAAAGCTAATCCAAAGTTAGGTGGACCCCACTCCTTAGGGACCTGCCAAGGCTGGTTCTCCAATTACTTGGTGGGGGGCTCTTCTTGAGAGACCTCCCGGTTGGGAAGAGGAAAAAGACTCAAAGGCCACAGATCCTCTTCCCGACATTAGCGTAGGCCCTGACATCCTGAACCATCCTTCTCTGTGACAAAAAACAACAAACAAGATTGGTTAACCCCTGGATGCTACTACCCGCTTGGGGAAAGATCCTGTTCCAGCCTGCAACTGGTATGACACATTCATGTTCCCTGTATCACCAATACAGCACCATATTGAGAGGTTACTTTAGACCAGCAGAGTGGACCTCTTCAAGAGGAACTCCTTGAGCACACTGCCCCCTATAAGTTCTACATACTGATTGCCTTGCTGGTATTTGAGTGTATTACCGCAACACCACAAAATTTCCATAAGATGTTGTCCCACCTGGTCCCTTTAAGTTAAAAAATTTAGACAAGGAAGGTTTGTAGCTCCAGGTGAGAAAAGGAAGCCTGATGGAACTAGTGGGTGCCCTCCTCAGCTCGCCTCCGCAATCAATGTATAAAAAGAAGAATAGGCTGCACACCACGATTGTGATCCAAATCCTTTATTGGGACATCCCAGAGTGAGACCACAAGACCAGAGTGCCCGGTAGATGCGTTTCACACAATTATAAGTGCTTAGTTATGCTATACACCCAAATAGGACTACATCTAGATTAATGTCAACCCAGTTCCATCATATTACAATATCTTTAATATCCTTTATCCAATAGTCTTTTGGTGCTGCCAAGTCCATATATGTATATACATGAATCCATACAGTTATGTAAAACTATTTTTAACCTTTTATTGATTATGTCATGTATTTTCATCAATTTATGACTTGACTCATGTGTGCATTTACAGTATATTATGTGTTAATACTTTATACACAATATGAACCACTGTAATGAATGTTATGCATTTATATTTGACATGTTAATAAACATTTTCCTACTTATCGTGACCTAACCTGTCAACAACCTCATTTAAAGCGGAGTTCCACCCACTTTTAGAACTTTTTATCTAAATGATTATTATAACATATAGATAAAGCATTGTACATTTTTTTGTCTCCTTACCCACATACTGCTGTTTTCCATCTAGTTTCCAGCTTCTGCCACCCGCGGATATGTCCGTCATATCCGGTGGCGCACTGTCTCCTGGGAGTTTTGTGTCATAATTCCCAGGAGTCAGTGTGGATCGCAGCCGCTCGTGATCCCGATATTCCGAAACCGGAAGTGATGCGATGACGACAGTTGCCATCACAACAGGGGCGGGCACTTCCGACGACCCCGCCTGTTGTGATGGCAACGTCAGAAGTTGATGGCGCTGCGGGCCAAACACACTGCGCATGCGCAAGAACGAGCGGTGCATGCTGGTCGCTCAGCAGCACCATATCTTGGAAGATAGTGCTTGTGGGCTTCACATGCAAAATGGAAAATGCCAGGAGACTAATAAAAGATATCTTTTCATTGCAAATCGGCAATCGAGCGGCTATAGATCATAAAAACTTGAGTTATATATATGAGTTCTAATCCAAAGATATTAATCTTAAAAAAAAAATAAAAAAATGTATACAGTTGGAACTCCACTTTCAAGTCCCAACTTCCTTCTCGTTTTATTCTTCTTTTTGTACCCTATAAAATACTGCCACCTTGTTAGCTCATCCACATATGCACAAAGGAAATCTCCTTCGTGTAAGGTTGGTCTCGTGGACTTCATAAAAAGAAACACTCACCATTATTTGGCTTACTACAAATGTCCCAAAAAGCCTAGACTGGTTAATCATTTGTTGGACAGATATCAGTCAGGTTTTAGCGTTAGGAATCCAAATATTTCTTCTCTTCTCTCTCTGCTCAAATTGTGATTGTTTCCTATGTTTTGCCAGTGTCAATAAAAACATAATGGTGTGTCCTGCTGATGAGACCATAACCCCGACCAGCACCTCCAGATCATTATCCAGTTGTTCAATGGCGTAATACGGAGGGGGGGCACATTTCATAAGGAGAATGCTAACATCTGCAAGAGCTCTGTATAGGCTTAGCACTCAATGCATGCCTGTAACTACACATAGCGAGATCCCAGCAAAGGCTATTAGCCTGCAAAACACATTCATATGAGAGTAGAGGTTAATCTCGGCCTGGCAGTCCTTATGATCAGAGCCGAGTGATGGAAATGTGATTGCTGGGCAGGTGGAAAGTACAACTACGGCCAAACTTTGTTATAGTTGTATGGAAGAGTTGGATCCTCTGTCACACTTTTATTGCTGTCTGTGTCCATGCAAAAGAAAAAAAATCTGGAGCTTGCTGGCATAGATGCACAGTCTATATACTGTAGTTCAGTCCTGCAGCTTCATATTGAGCTTAATGTTCCAGCTGATTGCAAGCAAGAACATTAAAAAAAATAGATGTAACAACTTTAATTCATTGAATGTACTTTTTAAGCACCTGAATATGTCTTGACCTAAACCTCCTGTCTTCCCCTGCACAGTAGTCCTCAGACTAGGAGAAGGAGGGAGCCAATGCTGAAATACACATGTGCTGGTGGGGAGCATGCTGATAACTGATCATTGTGTTGCTGACCACACCGTACTGCAGTGGAGATTGAGGATCTGGCTATGCTGTCTGGCAGGGGTTACCAGATCACAAAACTGGCTTCACAAAATTACAAATTCTGTGGCAGGTGAAACTGGACGTGTTTTGCAGGGCTACAACCTCGAATATTAAACTTTATTGAGAATGGTGTGGAGTAGCTGTTCTCAACCTTATTGAGACCAGGTTACAATACATTCTTCCAAAATCCTCCATGCCCCAACAGTAAAAAATAAAAAGTTTATACTAACACAATGAAAGTATGGGAATACAATATATGTATTGAAATGCTGGAAGGCTCTGTATAGGGCTGGGTGTCACTGTGGGGTGAAGGGGAGGTTTGGGGACTCTGCAGGGATTCTGAAGGGAGCTGGGGCACCTGTGGGTGATGGGGTCTCTGGAAAGGTTTCCAGGAGCACTGTGGTAGACTGAAGTGTACTGCAAGGGCTGGAGGGCATCATGGGACTCTGTTGGAGGTAGAAAGCACTATGGGGGGCTCTGTGGCAAGTAAGAACACACCACAGGGGGGCTGGGGGCACTGTGGAAGGTTGGGGGCACTGTGGGGACTGAGGGCTCTTAGAGCGCCTCGGAGCACTGTGGGAGGTTGGGGACACTGTGGGGACTGAGGGCTCTTAGAGGGCCTTGGAGCACTGTGGGAGGTTGGGGATACTGTGGGGACTGAGGGCTCTTAGAGGACCTGGGGGCACTCTGGGATGTTGCGGGCACTGTAGGGGCTGAGGGCTCTTAGAGGACCTGGGGGCACTCTGGGAGGTTGCGGGCACTGTGGGGGCTGAGGGCTCTTAGAGGGTCTGGGGCACTGTGAGAGGTTGGGGACACTGTGGGGGCTGAGGGCTCTTAGAGGACCTGGGGGCACTGTGGTAGGTTGGGGCACTGTGGGGGCTGAGGGCTCCTAGAGGACCTGGGGGCACTGTGAGAGGTTGGGGACACTGTGGAGGCTGAGGGCTCTTAGAGGACCTAGGGGCACTGTGGTAGGTTGGGGCACTGTGGGGGCTGAGGGCTCCTAGAGGGCCTGGGGGCACTGTGAGAGGTTGGGGGCACTGTGGGGGCTGAGGGCTCTTAGAGGGCCTGGGGGTACTGTGGGAGGTTGGGGGCACTGTGGGGACTGAGGGCTCTTAGAGGGCTTGGGGGCACTGTGAGAGGTTGGGGGCACTGTGGGGGCTGAGGGCTCTTAGAGGGCCTGGGGGCACTGTGAGAAGTAGGGGACACTGTGGGGACTGAGGGCTCTTAGAGGGCCTGGGGGCATTGTGGGAGGTTGAAGGGCACAACGGATCACTATTGAAGGTTAGGTGGCACTATGGAAGCTGGGAGGCACTGTCAGAGTTTAGAGGACCTGAATGTGGCTATAGGCCTGGGAGGAAGGGGGCCACAGCCCGGTGATTAAGAACCACTGTTGTAGAGAACACCTACCTACTGCTGTCAGTCTACCTACTGGGAAAATTTACCTTCACTTTCTGTCCAGGTGTCAACAGGAAGGATTAAATACATCCAAATACTGCACACAGAGTTGATCTGCTGGTGCTGAAGGATTCCATTGTTTGCCCTCCCCACCCCCTTTCCTCTCCCATTATTCATTCACAAAATGTCTTGTATTGTTTTAATTGGATGTAAGGCATTCTATGAATGGATGAAGGGTGAACATGTCATTCGTCTACTCCTCCTCTCCAAAGGCGGGATCCTTCACTATCACAGCTACAGCTCTTTAACTCTGAAGCACTGGAAGATCACTGCTATGTGTTTCCGGCTTCACAAAAGTGAGGATTTGTGCAATAACCAGCAGCCAGCAGGAATAGGATACTCTTCAGAGGTAATGTTTTTGACTAGAGCTGTATCCCCCAAAAAGATTTTAGGAGTTCGCTTTAAATACAGCTCAGGATGGCGCACTATACTCGCTGATATCAGCCCCACCCCTACTTCCAGACTGAGTGATTTAAAGGGGTATACAATGGAAAAAGGCTGCCAATGCCAAGAGGTACACAAGTGAAAAAAGGCTGTGAACCACCAATGTATACCATAGTGATAGATCAGTGTTCAGCTGTTGTTCTTCTAGTAAAGGTTCACAATTTTAAGCGATTGTAAACCTCAGATATGAAGTTTGAACAAAGCATTTCCCTCTACAGTGGGTACTTTTCTCAATCCAGAGCACTAAGTGTAATTTCTATCTGCTGCTTCCTTTCTCTGCTATCAGCATCAATCAGTTCTGATAGGCTTTCCTGACACGAAAGAAAAAAGGTGACAGGGGAGGGAGCTCAAGCACACAACCTGTGATTTACAGCCTTAGCTCTGTTCTTGTGTGCTGTGTGAAGGGGATGGGCCCTTTCCCTCCACTCAGCTCTCAGAGCTCTCCTCCCCCTGTGTGTAATTTCAGCACTCCACCCCCTGTTTTCTGACAGATCAGACAAACTTTATAAATTCTGCATTTTGAACAGATGTAGAGAGAAGGAGACTGCAGATAGACAGTTATAACGTATGTAGGAGGCCAGTCACTTTACTAGGTATATGGAAGGGTTTATAACTACTGTTAAGTAAATTGTAAATCCTGTATATAATTGGATTATATTTTGCATGTTTCCCAAAGTATTGCCCACTGCACTCATTGTGCACACAGCACTAATAATGTTTTCATTACATGCTGCATTCTTTCAATTAGAATTAGATTAGACTTAGCCTGCCTATGTTACGCCCCTTGTTACCATTAAAGTACAATTGTAATATTAATGTGATACTTACGTAATCATGTGTATAAAAAAACTTAAATTGCATAAAATAAACAGAACAGTTATTTGGAAAGATGTGGGGTGTATCTTTTGTGTTTCTTCCATATTGCAGTAGTTATTATTAAATTGGAACCACTAATCAATTTGAGGATGGGATTTGCCTATCTATAAAATTTCCAGAACACTACTTTAGAATAAAAATCTGACTGGTTATAAGTATCTAAGCCCCTGGTGCCCTACCTGCGGCCCAAGGGCCACATGCAGCCCATTGGTGTTCGAAGTGTGGCACCAGCAGTCAGTAGAGAGAGAGATGATTTCTAATAGGTCCCTTAATAATAGCCTGACTTTAGTATCCAGTCACGCCTGTAGAACAATCTTTGCTCATTTTCTCTAGTAAGTCTTCAGTCTGTGACAGCTTTCTGTGGCCTTACATGTAACAACTACTATATAGGGCCTTTTGGAGACATTAGGGGCCACATTTGAGGCCCCCATTAACTTGCAAGTTAGCATCCACTGCTCTAAGCAGACACCTTTGATTCACATCCCTGGATATAGAGCCCACAAGTATTTCATCGAAAAGGTTCTACTATCAAGCATATCAAGTTGTTTTGCAGGAGTCTCTCTCGTTGCGTCTTGCTCGTCTTTCTATACCGCTAATGATGTGAAGGGGCAGGTGCTTCAATACAATCCAGCTCTATTCACTCCTAATGACTCTCTGGTGTAATAAGCCTTAAACTGTTCTCCATAATGCATAACATCACTTATCTTCTTGACTGTTTAACAGCAAATGTATTATAACTCCTCCGCAGATGTTTCTTTTCCACTCTTTCACCACCAATGACGTAGAAAGCTCTGAAAATTCCCCCAAACTTCTGAACATATACAATAATTTAAAAGAGAACCACTTAAGAACTGGATGTTGTTTAAATATAACTCTTTATGTAGGAGAATAACCTAACATGGTGTTCCCAGTAAATCTACTGCATTCTCAGACATGTATAAAATACAGTTTTTTATGTACGCCTACCAAGATGTCACCCATTCCGCGGGAGATCTAAATGGCAATCACCTCCCTCCTTACACAGATGACTGCTCTAAATTAGAATTTAAACATTATATAAACATAAAGGAAACATGTTTTATTATAACAGTGTTTTATTATAGAGGGGCAGTTTAATGTCCTTCAGGATTT
The DNA here is from genome assembly GCF_042186555.1 of Aquarana catesbeiana. Classification (NCBI taxonomy): domain Eukaryota; kingdom Metazoa; phylum Chordata; class Amphibia; order Anura; family Ranidae; genus Aquarana; species Aquarana catesbeiana. The sequence goes on from NC_133336.1 coordinate 183,264,420, forward strand.
AGGGGGCCAGACCATGGCCGGTGAGAGTAGATTGCCTCAGGCTTGGTGGTCAGTAGGAGCAAAAAAAATTGCACAGCACCCCAATGGTTAGGAAGAGGAGGAAAAGTGCCCCTTCTTTGGTATTAGTGGGAGGAATAGTGCCCCCATCACTGGTGTTAGTGGGGAGAATAATGCCCCATTGTTGGTGTCAGAGGGAGAAATAGTGCCCCTTCACTGGTGTCAGTGAAAGGAAAAGTGCACCATTGTTAGTGTCAGAGGAGAGGAAGCATTTATGCTTCACCATTGGTATTAGTGGGAGGAATAGTGTCCCATCACTGGTGTCAGAGAAAGGATGTATGCTCTATCATTGGTGTCAGTGGGATGAATAATACAGTACCCCATTGATGGTTTCATAAGGAGGAATAATACCCCATTGCTGGTGTCAGAGGGAGGAAAAGAGTCATAAAGTCATGCATTTCATCACTTTTCGTAGGATTATATGGGTATATTATGTATTTTAGACAAGGTATTTAATATATCTATATATTATACCTTTTATATAAATAATTATATTTGTGAAAGCCTCCCTCCAAAAGCCATGAGAATTCCCCTAATGCTGCCATCATGTGAGTTGGAGCAATGGATGAAGAGCTGTAGAACCCTAAGATTATCCTATTGGCATTTCTGTCCAATAGTGTTGTGGTAGTGATTGAACAGGGTGTCTGCATTTTGGGCTGGTGGTTTCTACACACCAAAGGATCTCCATAGGTTCCTTGGTTTGTGTTGCAGCTAAATGGTTCTCAGACTGAAGTGCCACACCATAGATTAATAGTACAGATGTATATTTTTTTCAATGTAAGATCAAGTAGAAGACTGGATGAAAGAGTCACCATGTTTCAAGGGTCATAACTCACCCCTTCCTCCAGGCTTAACATTGGAAATAGCATATATGAACTGGACTGGCTATAAGTTGCAAAAAATATATAAACCACATGAAGTAATAAAGCATTGTGTTCCTCAGCAGCTTGTTGGAGCATTTTGGGCTGCTCTGGCCTCTGAAACGCAATTTTCAATTTTCAATTTGATCTTCCATTGGAATAAAGAGCCGATTGGGGTGATTTACGAAAACTGGTGCACACAGAATTTGGTGCAGCTGAGCATAGTAACCAATTATCTACCAGGTTTTATTGTCAAAGCTTAATTGAATAAGCTGAATTCAGAAGCTGATTGGTTATCCAGTTACAGTTGCACCAAATTTTGCATTCTCCAGTTTTAGTAAATCAACCCCAATGTGTTTCAGGCTGCTTCAACCAGCTGCTGGTGAACACTGTGCTTTATTACTTAACTTGGTTTAAACACCAAATCTACATTGACTGGACTGGATATCCAGTCCAGTCCATATATATTGGGACCATTTTTAAGCTAAATTTAACAAAACGATGGCTCCCAGCCATAGCTATGGCACACCCTTAACAGGGTTTTTAAGTCCCACCTGTTCCAGGCATCGGGAAAGGTTGCAAGAGCCTAGCAGGGTCTCAGCCAATTAACAGCCTCCAGTCCTCCTGCAACTTTTCTGTTCCACACCACACCACACAGGCACCTGCTGACTGTTTCATGCTCCTTTTCAAGCCTTTAACCCTTTCAAGACGCCAATCCCCATAGTCAGAGTCTCTCTGAACCTCCGAATTCCGGGTCCCAAATAAAGACTTGGCGATCCAAAGAGAATTGGAAATCAGTTCTCTCCAACTAGACCACCTCGGAACCCCTCACCCTGCATGTGTGAGACCTCCTGAGTTTTTCCAAAAAATGCTTCTTTCCCCTCCCCGGAACCACAGCCCAAATAATGGAGATACATACAGTATCCCCTGCTCGGGACCCATCCCTGGCATCCTGTACAATATACATCTGGACTATTACTACGTAACAAGTTTGCACAGTTTTTGCCACACTCCCTTATCATCCTACAGACTGTTTTCAGACACTGATATCTCTGCACAACTTCTACCAGAGATCAACACATCAAGGTTGCTCCTCTCTACCCTCTCTCATTCATCAGCCAGCGCAGGTGCCCCCTGCTGTGAACATGATTTGAAATGATATCTTTTTGAATGAAGGGAATTCTATATAAAAAAAGCAACAAAGATTTTATGTACAGCACAGTATGAAAGCATTTACTAGTAGTAAAGTCAATATGTACTTAATGAATATTTGATGCTTCCCTTTGTTTGGGAAAAATACAGGGAGTGTTTTAAGTTTTAAAGAAAAAAAAGTCCAAGGACATCCGCTGGTACAGAGATAGCCGTTTCTTATCAGCTGCTAGGGGTCCCTGGGCAGCCCCCCAGAGAAAACCATATGTCCAACCGGAGCTTTGATATCCATCTGGTCCCACTTTCTGCTCACATTACATTCAACAAGCTCTGCATGGAATGGGTTGGATTTGGGATGATGTTACAAGGAAAGGATGATATGAAGTCAGATATGAAGTCAGATCTGAACATATGGTCTAAATACCTGGGAGCCCCCAGCAAAGTTTCCCAAGAGACCCTCTTTAGCTTAGCTTGCAAGATTTTAAAAGCTCCAGATAAAGGCTTAGGAATCCTTGTAAAAGGCCATGGGCAATGGCTGCAAAGGATTTTTTGGGATGTAAATGTAGGAAATAAGAGCTATGAAACAAATGAATAGCTTACTGTTGAGGTTATGCAGTAGGGGAGAGCAGCAACCCTGTCAAACACATATCACAACCTTAAACTGTATCTAAATACAATAACCGAAATTGAATATACGCTTTAACATGTTACTGTAGGTACAGAAGCATTTTCATCTTTTTTACATTTTACAGCTTTCCTTATAACTGGTAATCCTGCCATGAAGGCCCTGGTTTAGGTCATTTGTGTTATGGGCTAACAACTGTCTCTCAATTGTGCTCCTGTGTTGGTGACCCTGTTATATACACCCCTGGTGAAGACTACCAGCAGTTGCACTGATACTCACTACTGGAGGTCCTTCACTGTCCCTCAAGCTAAGGGTTGGGTTACATAATGAGGATAGAAAACCAGATGATTTAACTTCCTAATGAGGATAGAAAACCTGATGGCCTAACTTCATACTACTCAAGATGAATATAATGCAATATAGAGCCTCCTGGGCTCTCTTTATGGACACGTTGACATGTAAGCCCTTCACCTTCTCTGGAGTTAGATGACGGTTCATAGACCATTACTCCAATTAGAGCCAGCTAGAGTCCCACTAGGGACCATGTTACAGGATCTGGTCCACCACACCACACATATTTTAATGTTAACTTTTACTTTGCTTATTGTATGCAAACTAAACTAAAAGTTCCTCTCCATAGCAGGATGAGATTTGGGGTTATGATGGTCCAAGGAGGCCAGAGGGCTTCAGCCACAAAAGACCCAAAGGAGTGACTTGGAGTGTCCACCGGAAAAGAAAAGAAAAGAAGGAGGCCATAGAGCCCTTATAGTGTAGTGGGTGACTGAAATATGATCAGTGCCTTTCAGTAGTTTTTCATCCAAATAAATGAAAAATTACTTACGTCTGCTGAGATTGCGGTGACCCTGCAGGGTAAAAACACCCAACCTTCCGTGAGCGCAGGTGGAGAATACCCTTTCACCACACAGGGGTGTAAAAGTTACTCTCAATGCTACAGGGGTCCCAATCCTGAATATGCTGCAGGGTTCTAAGGCAGGTGTTAAATCACCTCATGAGGATAGAAAACCTGATGGCCTAACTTCATAATACTCAAGATCAATATAATGCAGTATGGAGCCTTTGGGTTCTCTTCATGGACATTTAGGCTCCTGGCCTTCTCTTGAGTTAGATAGATCCTAAGCTTCCTCTATCTGGATATTGAATGATGGTCCATAGAGCTAGAGTCCCAATAGGGACCATGTTGCAGGGTCTGGCCCACTATGCCACACACATATTAATATGAACTTTTACTTTGCCTATTGTAGACAAGCTAAAAGGTCCACTCTATAGCAGGTAAAGTTGTAAATTTCCCACATTCACCTGCCACGTCGGCATCGCTGGAGTATAAAGGTCCAACTCTCAATGGTCCTTTCCATCAAGTTGAAAGACAGCAGAGACTGTTAGACAGTTTCCCTAACTTAAAAAAGCTGAACTTTCAGAGAACCGCCAACAGGTCACTGACTGCAAAAAACTTGTTCTCTGTCTCTCTCAAAACATTGGTAAGACATAGCAGAGGTCACCAAGATAAGTCACTATATTGTCCACCAACTACCAGTAGATGTTTTACTTCATGCATCTTGTGTTTTTTCTGACACCAGATGGTTTACACTGAATATTGAGACTTCCATTTTCTGATGCTACAGTTCTTTCTGGAGTCTCAACCATGCCTTCAACCATAGGTTATTAGACCATTTTTGGCACTAGTAGCCCTAGTAAGCTCTTGAAGGACAGTAATAAAAATTTTGAAACACATATAGTCAGTTCATCTCAGAGGAAAAAACTGAGGTCAAGTTAATGGATTTCCCCAGACGCACTTCTGGCTGTCTCCTGACCTTACAAATAAAAATTGAGATGTCTGAACTCAGATAAAAATATAGAAATAAACATTCCCGAACAATTCTGCAGTATATTGCACTGAATAATGTAACAGGTAGAAAGCAAACCAAAGTACCTATTTTTTTATCCAGTCTGAAATCTGCCAGGGAAAACAACCAATGAATATGTAGAAATATTATTTGTATTTTAACCAACTTTATTGAGTGCTTGCAGGCAGGTTTTGGCGCAGTGGGTCGGAACAGATGTCCCTCAGGAAAGTTCTATGAGACACAGTGAACAGCCGTCCCTTGTCCCAGTGAGACCAGACAGAAGTTGACCCAGCCCTTGAACACAAAGAGGTCTTTCCCAGTTTGGTTAATCTCCTATGCTTTTTTTTCTCTCCCCTGCCTGTTTATCCTCTTACTGCTGGAACATTTGAATCACATATAAACTATGAGGCAGTGTACTGGTAACAAAAGCTCTCTCTGTCAGACCCCTTGTTCACTTGAGAATTTGAACGAGAGAGGGACAGGCACTGCCAAAGTCTAATAAAAATTGCCCCTCAAAAAAATGGAGCAGTTAATTTTATCCAGATTCTTACAAGCCACGGCTATTGTTTTGGGATATCAAATAAGCTGGTCAAAACAAAATTCAAGACATAACAAGGAGATCCCAAAAAACAGTTTTTGGAAACAGATTTTAAGGCTGGGATCTTGCTCTGTAGTGGGCTGAGGAGGTCAGAGGGCTTCAGCCACAAATGGTTGATTGAAGACCAAAGGGATGACTCGGACTGTCCACCAGAAAAGAAAAGAAGGGGGCAGTAGTGTCCTTATCATGTAGTGTAGGGGCGCTCAACCGGTGGCCCTCTGAGCCCTTTGATGTGGCCCTTGACCTCAAACCAGGGAAGCGCACTTCTATGTTATCCTGGTTTGGTGCGCTTTCTGAAAGCTCACCAAATCTTCTGAATGCAGGAGTTTTGGTGTGCTTTCAGAAAGTGTACCACACCAGCAAGATATGCACTATATTACCAAAAGTATTGGCGTGCCTTTACATGAGCTTTAATAGAATCCCAGTCTTAGTCTGTAGGGCTCAATATTGAGTTGGCCCACCCTTTGCAGCTATTACAGCTTCAACTCTTTTGGGAAGGCTGTCCACAAGGTTTAGTCGTGTCTATGGGAATGTTTGAACATTCTTTGCAAAAGCGCATTTGTTCATCCATGTCTTTATGGACCTTGCTTTGTGCACTGATGAGCAGTCATGTTGGATCAAGAAGGGGCCACCCCCAAACTGTTCCCACAAAGTTGGGAGCATGAAATTGGACAAAATGTCTTGGTATGCTGATGCCTTAAGAGTTCCCTTCACTGGAACTAAGGGGCCAAGCCCAACCCCTGAAAAACAACCCCACACCATAATCCCCCTCCACCAAATCATTTGGACCAGTGCACAAAGCAAGGTCCATAAAGACATGAATGAGTAACCCCATAGTTGAGTTGAGACTGCAGTAGGCAGCTAAAAAAATCTTCAGTCTCTTTCCTGTTATCAGTTTTCCATCCAGACTGATCAGAGTAATTTCAATTAATTTGATTGCTTTTGCTTGAATTTGACCGATGGCACAGTATGCGTCTTTCTGATAATTCGTAGATTCAATAATTTTTTCCAATTCTGTGAAGAATCCTTTGATTGGATCATTACCATTAAACATTAAATATTTATGTATTTCAACCATGTATTTGGTTGTTTGTCTGGAGTTCAGCGTAAACCACTTCCCACCTGTAGGACGTTATATAATGTCCTGGACTTTGAGTGGTGATAATGGGATGATGCATGCTGCTTCAAGCATAATCCTGGTATCTTTTTTTCTGCCGGAGATGCTGTTTAATGTAAAAGCAATCCTAGCGTCTAAATAGCCGCTAGATTGCTTTTATATGCAGCAATTCTGGGCCTTCCCGACCCTCCCTTCCCACTGGGGAGCCCAGGACTGAAGATGGGGGTTCCGCCACCGGCTGACCATAGACATGGGCAAAGACGAGAACGTCCCCGATCATCTATATGGTCTAAGAAAGCGGAAGCGATGAGTATTTTTTCACTTCTGGTATTGGCAGGCTATAAACAAGCCTTTACTGGCTTGTGAAACCCCCTGATCAAACCTCAGTTTGATCAGATGCTTTGAAGGGGAGAGGAGAGATCTGGGGTCTAATAGACCCCAAATCTCTCAGTAAAGAGTACCTGTTACTACCCCTGCTATCACAAGGGATGTTGTTCATCCCTTGTGATAGCAATAAAAGTGATCAAAAGACAGTGTAAAATGTTTTGAAAATAAACAATAGAATAAAAAAAAATGAAGGAAGCCCGCCGTCCCCATGCTCACACTTAAAGGCATATGTAAACAGTGTGTGAGGTATCGCCACAAACGAGCAAAAATTTTAACACCAGACGTCCTGTGTAACTCTAAACTGGTAAACTGTAAAAGGCTTTTAAAGCATTGGATAAAAAGATTTTAAGGTACTGTAGTTTGGCGCCATTCCATGGCCGTGCGCAATTTTTAAAGTGTGACATGTTAGCTTTCTATTTACTCATAACATAACATAACATTATCTTTTATATTTTACCCAAAATATGGGTATTATATTATGTTTGTGTGAACTAAAATTCATTCATTTTTATTCTCTGGGGCATCTGCTAAAAAATATATATTGTTTGAGGGTTCTGAGTCATTTACTAGAAAAAAAATTATGATTTTTACATGCAGGAGAGGAATGTCAGAATTGGTCTGGTAGGGAAGTAGTTAAGTGGACAATGTAGATCATACTAGTAGAACGGCGTTCTTTTTAAGTCTGTTTTACCATGATCTTTACTCCAGAATTTAAAATGTTGGGATGTATAATGGCACATGAAACAGCTGTTTATATAAAACACATGCTGAACCCTGATTATCCTGTAAGCGAGCTGTCATGCGTTATTAACAAATATATGGAAGTCATATTTCTCCAAGAATATCAATAATTAACATCATCTGTACCACGTGGCCAAAGCAGTGGCCTAGCCAAGCCTATGAAGCCTTGGCTCCCCCCCATGGCCGTCCTCAGGGAGCGCGTCTCTATCTAGGCCTTAGGAGAGGATGGTTGGAATTCCGTTATTCAGATAGAGCCTGGGACAAAAGAAATGGTTTTGGGCGTATAAAATGTTTACTCCGAGCTTGTCCGCTGACAGACAGTGAGCCTCTGTAAATGAGAGGGTGATGAAATGGGCCTGGAATTGGCGCCACACATTCCTGAATCTCACCTCCTATGCCCATTCCTGATAGCTGAGACATGTTTGGATTTAACGGCTACAGTGCTGGGAAAATCAACGTACATCAATATCTCTAGTATACATATACACCATATTGCCAAAAGTATTGGGACACCTGCCTTTACATGAACTTTAATGGCATCCCAGTCTTAGTCCGTAGGGTTCAATATTGAGTTGGCCCACCCTTTGCAGCTATAACAGCTTCAACTCTTCCAGGAAGGCCGTCCACAAGGTTTAGGAGTGTGTCTATGGGAATGTTTGACCATTCTTCCAGAAGCGCATTTGTGAGGTCAGGCACTAGCGTGGACGAGAAGGCCTGGTTTGCAGTCTCCACTCTAATTCATTCCTCCCACATTCCAGCTCTGCTGTTCTCTGTTGCAGTTAAAGTGGTTGTAAACCCTGTTATACCACTGTTACCTACTGGAAACCTCTCCTAAACCTGCACAGTTTAGGAGATATTGGGTTGAGGTCAGGACAGTCAAGTTCCTCCACCCCAAACTTGCTCATCCATGTCTTCATACCTCTATCTGTTTGTTTTTGCCATCTGTGTCCCCATTGGGAAGATTTCCTTTCACTTCCTGTCTTAAAGCTGCAACAGAAAGTGAGAGGAAATCCCTTGAAAGTTAGGAAATCCCTGGTTGTCACCAGAACTAGTGTCTCCATTGGAAAATTCCCCCTCTATTGCTGTTCTGATGAAAACCCACAATTTGGGATTCTCTTTCATTTCCACTCTCAGTGTAAACAGTGTAAGCACCCGAATTTGACCTTGTATCAGCAAAGCTCAGACTAGAAGAGGGAGAATCAGCATAAGGAGCCAATCAATTGGTCTGCAGTGCTCTTGTGCTAACAAGGAGCATGCTGATAGACGCAAAGAGCAGAGTGATGGAGAGATGAGCTCATCATATACTGGTTCTTCTTCACTGTCCAATAACAGGCTGGTGTCACAAGACCTGCAAGTGTTACTTAAACAGGAAGTAAACCCTGATGGGTTTTACTTTCTCTTTTTTTCCTCTGCAAAGTAAAAGCATAATGGGCTAGTTTGCAACGCATACTAGCCCATTATGCGGCACTTACCTGCCAACGAAGCCAGCGGTGTCCCCACTGGTGGCCGCGTCCATCTTCGGCCCTCTTCCTTCCGGGGCCGTGGACACAATCGTGCCCTTTCTTCAGTGCGCATGCGCCGAAGACGTAGGCACAAGCGTATATGGTAAAAATCTCCTAAACTGTGCAGGTTTAGGAGATATTTCCAGTACCTACAGGTAAGCCTTATTATAGGGTTTACAACCATTTTAACTGCAACAGAGAACAGCAGAGCTGGAGCGTGGGAGGAAGAAGCAGCACCAGTGGCGGCTGTTGCTCCAAATTTTTGGGGGGGAGCAAACAAAATGAAAAAAAAAAACCATCAAACGCAGCTACTGTGCCCATCAATTCCTGCCAGTGTGCCCATCAGTTGCAGCCACTGTGTCCATCAATTGCCTCTACTGTGCACCATCAATTGCTGCCAGTTTGCCCATCAATTGCTGCCAGTGTGCCCATCAATTGCAGCCAGTTTGCCCATCAATTGCAGCCAGTGTGCCCCATCAATTGCAGCCAGTTTGCCCATCAATTGCAGCCAGTGTGCCCATCAATTGCAGCCAGTGTGCCCATCAATTGCCGCTACTGTGCGCCATCAATTGCTGCCAGTGTGCCCATTAATTGCTGCCACTGTGCCCATCAATTGACGCTACTGTGCCCGATCAAATGCTACCAGTGTGCATCGTCCGGGAGTCGGGACTTACCTGTCTCGCAGCGGGTCATGGTGGCGTCCTCCATGTCCACGCTCCTCGATGTCTCCAGTCCTCTCTATCAGGCGTCCAATCACAGCGCCGCCTGTTGTTTCAGCCAATCAGGTGACAGGTAACCAGACCAGAGCACCTGTTTGAGGCGGGTCAGTGTTCCTAACACAACATCGAGTAAACTGCAAAAGCACAACATTGCGCCCGCTGTTTACCATTTTGGAAGCCTATTAGAGCCTACAGCTCTAATCAGGCTCTTCCAAAAAAAAAAACCCCGCAGCTGTAATTCAGGTGCCCGAGAAGGGGCCGGACACCTGAATAGGGGGCGGTAGCGGCGACCATAGATAGATTCATGCAGTGCATGAATCTATCTATGGTGAGAGAGAGGTGACAGGAGAGAGGGGGCGGCGCTCCTGTGCCCTTTATGGATGCAGCACAAGGCGCCAATTAGTTAATGTGCCTACAAGAAGCATGCAGTGTGCCAGAGAGATGAGCTCATCACTGTGCTGCTTCTCTTTTCACTATCCAATCACAGGCTGGGGGGCGGGTCCAGCACAACCTGGGCTCAGAGGAAGTGGGTTGAATGATACTGCACATCTGAAAGTAGAAGAAACCTATGGATTGAAGGTTGTTACAGCAAAAGTTCTGTTTTGTCTATTCATGTTTATTTTGTTATTTCTGGGTGGAGTTCTGCTTTAAATATAACTACCTTATGCCTGGAGATACAGAATTCTGTCATAAAAGACAACAGAAACATGAGCCATCAGAGGACGAATAAAATAATTCCTGGGGAAAAAAATATACAGATTTGTGAGAAATAAACACAGGCAGTGATTAAAAAAACATGTGATGAGAGGGCACACCCGTCTTCGAATGATCTACAAGAACTGAACATTCTGATGAGACAATTAACATAAGAAAAAATAAACATTGAAGAATAACGGACATGATCTGCTGATCTGACACCTCTGCCTTAAAGCGTATTTCCACTTTTGCAGCCAAATTTGGACAGGACTTACTTTATATTTGCTACACATCCCCATTCACATAGCATTACCTTATAAAATAATTGCTGCTTACCTTTTTACTTGCTATTTACCTGCTGAAAAATCACAAGTAGTTTCTCTCTTCCATGTAATGTCAAGGACAGGGCTGTGGAGCTTTGTTTACCATAATTAACCCTGTCTGTGGTGTGCTGGCAGATTTCACTATCAGTTGTAAACGTAAAGTGCAACCTGTCTATCCTACCAAAGGGTTAAGGATCTCAAGGCCTGGGCGGAACTTTGTATGTTAACCACTTAAGGACTGAGCCTCTTTTTGAGATTTGTTGTTTACAAATTAAAAACAGATTTTTCTTTTGCTCGAAAATTACTTAGAACCCCCAAACATTACACATTTTTTTTCTAACACCCTAGAGAATAAAATGGCGGTCGTTGCAATACTTTCTGTCACACCGTATTTGCACAGCTTTCTTACAAGCACACTTTTTTTGGAAAAAATACACTTTTTTTAATGAAAAAATAAGACATCAGTAAAGTTAGCCCAATTTTCTTTTATATTGTGAAAGATAATGTTACGTCACGTAAGTTGATACCCAACATGTCACGCTTCAAAATTGCGCCCGCTTGTGGAATGGTGACAAACTTTTACCCTTAAAAATCTCAATAGGCGACGTTTAAAAAATTCTACAGGTTGCATGTTTTGAGTTACAGAGGAGATCTAGGGCTAGAATTATTGCTCTCGCTCTAACAATCGCGGCGATACCTCACATGTGTGGTTTGAACACCGTTTTCATATGCAGGCGCTACTCACGTATGCGTTCGCTTCTGCATGCAAGCTTGGCGGGACGGGGCGCGTTTACATTTTTTTTTTTCCTTATTTATTCTACCTTTTATTTTTACACTGTTCTGTTAAAAAAAAATGGTGTCACTTTTATTCCTATTACAAGGAATGTAAACATCCCTTGTAATAGAAAAAAAGCATGACAGGACCTCTTAAATATGAGATCTGGGGTCAAAAAGACTTCACATCTCATATTTACACTAAAATGCAAAAAAAAAAAAAAAAAAAATTTTGTCATTTGAAAAAAAAAAAAAAAATGTGTTGGGGTGCCATTCTCACGCAGGGGAGGCGCATTGACAAGCATTGTGGCAACAGGCCTTAAGGTTTGCAGTTTGGCCTGCGTTGTGTTGTTGATGGGACTTCCATAGCTCCCAACTGTCCCTGATTTGGAGGGATTGTCCCTGATTTGGAGGGACTGTCCCTGATCAGGAGCAATGTCCCTCTGTCCCTCATTCCTCCTCATCTGTCCCTCATTTTGGTCTGATCTATATAGTTGTATATAAAATGTACTTTTTATCTTTCAAAAAGTGTTTCCCAGTGCTAAACCTTTCATCCAATTTCTAAATTTCTGCATTTGCAAATTTTAAAAGCCACTATAAAGGAATATTAGTGGTAAAAAAAGCACTTGTGGATTTAATTAACCTTTTTTTTTTAGGGGGTGTGGCAGGGGGTGTGTCCTATGCCTACATACGTTTGGTAGTAGGTGTCCCTCATTCTCATCTCAAAATGTTGGGAGGTATGGACTTCAAATCTGTCCCCTAATTGCACATTGTGAGCTATTCTGAACAAATCAAGCTGCCTACAAGCCCCTATGCATAATTCTGATCCAAAGAAATAGCTAGAAAGGTAAGATTTTTTTTTAATGATTTTATTTATTTATTTGTATTATTTTTTTTTTTTATATATTTTTTTGTATTTTTTTATTTTATGGGAACTAAAAACATATAGGGGGGGGGGGGGGTCAAATTTGAAAGCAAAGGTGGACATACATTTTAATGCCAAGGCTTATATGAATGTCAAAGGCCCACTAGAACCTGGCCACTGATCCCCGCATATCTCAAATAACTGAATTCTCGAAAGCCCCCTAATTTGTCCCATACCATAAACGCATAGGAATTCCTTGCAGCTGCATAACAAATCGCTGTCAGCAGTACTACAGATGTCACAACAGCGAAACCCTTTGTGAGGCTGGAATTTGCTTTGACACGCCAAATCAGCGGCTAAACGGTTAATCGCTGCGCGGAGTGCCTCCTAATGGCCTACAAGTGCCTTGTTCATTTTTTTTTTTCTGCAGGTTATGTTTGTTAAGAGGCCCCGGCCTTCCTCCAGGGCAGACAATGTTTGCCGGCGTAATTTAGCAAATACTGGCAGCGAACAAAGACCTGAGTGTGTAAAGGGGGAGCCCGTTAAGCCAGGAGACAGAATGCCTGCTGGGGGGCCAATGCCGTGGGCTGCGGGCATTCAGGAAACGGTTATTTCACAAAGCTCTCCGAGAACTCAAGAACACTTATCCACACTGATCAACGTCCTCAAAACGCTAATGAGACATTCATCTCCCAGAATGCTCGGCTCTCCTAGCTGTCATGTGAAAGAAGAGACAAAATGGGGGATCAGAGGCTTCTTTCAAGAGTTCTCAGAAGAGGTATGGAAATTCAAATAAAGCCTATAATAACTACTCTTCCTAAACTGGTATTCTCTGGCATCGCGGCCAAGGATGACATGCGTTTATTGGAAATGTATTTACGAAATGACTTTTTTTCTTGGTGGCTCCGACCACAGTCTCGTAAAAGTCAAGCTCCAATTTTGCTGATTAAAAAAAAAATCCTCCAGGATAGTTATATTAGTTACAAGGACTCTACAGCTGTGCTGTGATCAAGGCTTGTAAGCCAGAACGCGGGAGCCCCTGTATGTTTTTACTCAAAAAAGATCTCAACAGATGAATGGGGTGGGCAACTACATGGCAAATGAGGTTTAATGTAGAAAAATGTAAAATAATGCATTTGGGTGGCAAAAATATGAAGGCAATCTATACACTGGGGGGAGAACCTCTGGGGGGAATATTGGATGGAAAAGGACCTGGGGGTCCTAGTAGATGATAGGCTCAGCAGTGGCATGCAATGCCAAGCTGCTGCTAACAAAGCAAACAGAATATTGGCAGCATTAAAAAGGGGATCAACTCCAGGGATAAAACGATAATTCTCCCGCTCTACAAGACTCTGGTCCAGCCGCACCTGGAGTATGCTGTCCAGTTCCTCGGGAAGGATGTACTGGAAATGGAGCGAGTACAAAGAAGGGCAACTAATCTAATAAAGGGTCTGGAGGATATTAGTTATTAGGAAAGGTTGCGAGCACTGAACTTATTCTCTCTGGAGAAGAGACGCTTGAGAGGGCATATGATTTCAATGTATAAATACCATACTGGTGACCCCACAATAGGGATAAAACTTTTTTGCGGAAGGGAGTTTAACAAGACTCGTGGCCACTCATTAAAATTAGAAGAAAAGAGGTTTAACCTTACACTACATAGAGGGTTCTTTACTGTAAGGGCGGCAAGGATGTGGAATTCTCTTCCACAGTCAGTGGTCTCAGCGGGGAGCATCGATAGTTTCAAAAAACTATTAGATAAGCACCTGAACGACCGCAACATACAGGGATATACAATGTAATACTGACATATAATGACACACATAGGTTGGACTTGATGGACTTGTGTCTTTTTTCAACCTCACCTACTATGTAACTATGTAACTTTTTTTATGCACCAATAAAGAAGCAACAAGGATGTTTGGAGTTGTTGGCTCTATTCTTTGTATTTATGACTCTTTACAGCAGTTTTGTGCCAGCTTCTGTTCTCTGGCCACTGAGACAGGCCGATCCAGGGGGTCCCTATAAGTGAATACCACATGAGAGGGTCTGGATACTAGAATGAAGGTACCTTTGGGATCCCTGTTAGCACCCTAAGCCAGTATGTCCACAAGGATTTAAGGCTCGTTATGGGTGTAGGGATGTGGATAGCTAATTTTTCGATTTCTGCCAAGCGTAATGAGCCAATCACACAAGAAAGAAATTGAGAAACTGGGAAGCCCTGTGCTGTTACCATGGTTGCAAGAATTTAAGCTTGCCATACACGTAGGCGGGTGCAGTCTGTTTCCTCCAATGTGGGGGCACCTCATCGGCATTGCATTTGGAGGTGATGTCAAGTAGATCATGGTTCCTCTATGGTTTCCTGGGTCCCTTGGGAAAATTTCCAATTAGAGGTTGCCTTCCCCATGTGACTCTGGCAGCCATCTTGGGTCTGGCAGAGTCTAAGACCCTGGCTCCCAGGCTTGGTGCCACTTCGCTTGCGGGTAGTGTAGAGACAGGTCACCCATCCCAAAGGGACAGTGATTAGTGGCAGGGAGAGGTTCCAGACAAGAAGGGAAAGGGTGCCATTCTTCCTGGACACCTCCCCATTTGGGCATGGACTGGCCAGGCCGCATTCCACCCCTCAAGACAGACGCTGTCTGCAGAACCAAGACCTGCTCTGCTACACATCGCTGTTGCATTTCGTGTTCCCAGACAGGCGCCTTCCCTTCCGTTTGTTGTGTATTGCTGAACTGTAAAAACAATACAAAGTTGTGTTCTCTGCAACTGGACTCTGAGTGGTTACTGTTGCCGCACCAAGCTGCACCTGCCCACATACATGTAGCAATTTTTCTCATTCAGCCCAGAAAGAAGTTATTAGAATACATAGATTTTTCCATCCATGTTAAACTGTATGGATGGATGAATATCCCGCTGACAGCAATTGCATTCTAACAGCCAGCACCCAAGGCTGTCTGGATACCTGAACAGTGACTGCAGCTGGTTGATTGGCGTTACTGTTCAGCCAGCTTTTTTCTGTCTGCTTTTTTTTATTTCTCAGTTGCAGTTTTACAAGGAGGGTGGTGTAGGCACAGCCTCCCATGGCTCGAATTTTGGTCAACTTACAGAAATCGGCCAACATTCAAGCTATATATTGCCAACTATATAAATTTGCCCTAGGCAAAAACGTGCTGCCTAGGGTTTAACACTCTTTACAACTGCATATCTACCAAGCAGGAACTCTCTCTTATCGTACTGTATGTCTACCAAGCATGGGCTGTCTCTCATCTTACTTTGACTACCAAGCATGGACTGTCTCTTATTTCACTGCTTTTCTATCAATCAAGGTCTCTTTTCTTGATTAATTTCTTCATAGCAGGGACTCTCTGCAGTCTCTAAAGCAGGTTTTCTTGACAGAGTTCCATGAAACCGAAGAGTTCCCTCAGTGTTTACTAGAAATTCCTTGAGCAGTGAGCAGTATAACAAAGCATACCTTCCACTTGACCACCAATAGGACATTTTTCCACTGACCACCAAAGTAAAGGGACAGTTGTTTTGTAGTATAGAGGAGTGTTAAAGCATGAGCCACTTTGGGTGTCGAGTATACTAGATATGCCACATTGCTTATTACTTTATTATTACATATACAACTTACCGACTATGCTAATGTACAATGAGCTGTAGGTATTAACATTTTTAGCAGGGATTTTCAAAGACTCATAAATTATTTCAAGGTAATCATAGCAAAAGGTTTAAGAAAGGATGCTTGAAAGCAGCGTCCTCAAACTTTTTACTCCAGAGGAACCCTTGAAGTAATTGTCATGTCTCAATATTAGATCATTGGGAATCATATGAAAATGCCCCTCATGTTGGTATGCTGCCCTTATAGAAATTGGTGTCATGCTACTGGCTCTGCCAAGGAGTGATGGACCTGGATCTATGAAGGTACCATTCATATGGGAGGTTTCAGGGCCTGGAGCTTAACCCAGGACCTCTGCTGTGTCTAGCAACATCTCTTCTTGCTGTGCCACCTAGGATCCTGGGCAGCTCCCTGGACAATAACTTAAATGATTCCACCTTGAACCTTGTTTCTTTTGAACTTTCAACCCATTGCTCCTCCCATGAAATTCCTGATTTAAGCCATGTCTCTGCACTTCCTGTTTGCTAGATTTATGTGTTCCCAGCCAATATCTTGCTCTTGTCACTCCTGCTGCTGTCTGTATGTTCGCTACCACTCGTTACCGATCTTTGGCTTGTTCCTTGACTACGCTTCTGCTTGATCCCAACCAGCAGCCACTTATTACCAACCTTTGGCTTGTTTACTGACTACGCTTCTGCTTTATCCCTACTTGTTTTATCTGCTACTGGACCCCGGCTTGCTCACCTCCTAGTGGGGCAATCCTGAGGACTGTGAATTGGTACTAACAAACAGCAGAACTCATTTCCACCATTAGGAGCTCTGGAGAACACTTATTAGTACTTAGACCCCACACCTCGGGTGAGTTCACATCATCCGCTAAGGTTACCTGCTTGTTCTTTTATCCAGCTGGTTGGTGGGAACCTCTCTACTGCTATAGCTACTGGTCTCTGAGCCTGACCACTGACAGCCAAAGCTTAAGGAATCCCTAGCCATCTATGGAGGAACCCTAGAGTTCCACGTAACCCTGGTTGAGAATGGCTGCTTTAAAGATATAAAACACCCACAGAGCTTGTGGTAGCAGGGAACACACAATGTTTACCTATTTTAGGTCATAATGGAGAACAGATGCACTTTTGTAAATCACGACAGTAAAAAAGCACTTTTGCACTCAAATTATTCATGCAGTTTAACAGATATGAAGTGCAATAGCAAACCCACTTTTAATGTACTCACAGATATGAAACAACAAATGCCCTATTATAATGAAAATGAAAAACATGAAGATGACCAATTGATCTGACAGGTTAAAATATTAAGTCCTGCTCATCCCTGAGTTCAGATTGTTCCTTCCTTCGCTAGTTACACATTAAAGATACAAATTGGAGAAACAAAAAATTAGAAGTTCACTGAGCACTCTGTCAACTTGCCCTAAAAGGGAGATTGGTTGAGTATGAAAAATCAATTACCCACTGTAGTCTATGATTGAGGTCTTTTGGTTTGGATGACCATGAATGTGAGATATTTACTTCTTCCTCTGCAAGTTGTATACCTTGCTTATCTGTTGGTGATGCCCTGTCCTGTAGAACTTAATGTAAATGCAATTTTGATCCCTTTATTAAAACATAAAAAATTAAAAGTCTTGTATGTACTTCCATAAGCTTGTGCCTTCTGAGAAGTATTTTGGCAGTATAACAAACTGGACTTCTCAGATCCCCAAATCCAGCTGGCCAGCTCCATAACAGGCCATGAAATCTTCTGTAAGCCTTTAATCAGGGACATCTTTTCATTTGGCCTTCTTCTGCTCTAATAACCTACATGACACACAGCATGCATGGCTTCTTCGTGAGAAAAAAGGGGACTTCTTCAGAAGCACTCAACAGCTGGGGAATATGATTAGCAGACAAGAGAAGTCGTCATTGTTATGTATTTTTGTCCAAAAGGATTCCATCTGGAATGATGAGGTCCTTCCTGAATTTTGTTTGTAGAACACAAGAGGATTTTCCTAATGCATTCTTTCATGGGACCAAGAGTTTCTCAAATCATGAAAGCCAAGTAGCAAAAGAAGACAAAACAATCAAAGTAACCTTAAGGTTATTGCAGAAGTCATTTTAGAATGTTAAATGCCACAGCTTTTTTTATAACAGCTGGGGACTCTTCCATGAAGGTTCTTGTTTAGGCACTTCTTGTTATAGGCTGACAACGCTCTGTCCCTGTCTTCCAATTTTGCTTCTGTGCTGTTACCCTATCAAATAAGCTTCCAGTGGAGACTGCAAGTAACCTTTCCAACGTATAACGCAGGAAGCCTCTCCTGAACAACCATCACTGGAGCACATTTAGACAATTAGGGATGGGTTTTCTAAAGGTAAATAGACTGTGCACTTTGCAAGTGCAGTGGTACCCATTTTCATTAGTAAATGTAAATGTACTGAAGCTTCACTTTGTGAAGAATACCCAATCCGGTGCAAGGTAAATAATAAAAAAAAAATTTAGCATTTTTTCTTGCACATGATTGGATGATGGAAATCGGCAGAGCTTTACCATATTCACCAAGCTCTGGGGAAATTTAGTTCAACTCACTTGCAGAGTGCACAGCCTTTATTAAATCCATCCCTTAGTGGCTACAAGGAGACTGCAGGGGATCTGCAGCACTAAGATGCAACAAATGAAGAAAAATGTAAAATGTAAAAAATGTTTTATATATATATACATATATTTGCTGCTGCAATTTTCTTATGAATAAGAAAATTGAGGCCTTAGGCCTCATGCACACTGGATGTTTTTTGATGTTTTTACAGCAGCTGTTTTTGGCTGTAGACATTTTTTTCTACAGTCATTAAACTTTCCATCATGTTATCCTATGTGTCCATGCACACATAGGCTGTTATCAGCAGTTTTTAGCAGTGGCGTTTTTGAGCAGTAAAAAAAACAAAACTAGTGGGTTCTGACAGACGTTTTTCAGCTATAAAAACACTCTAACGCTGATGAACACTGATAAACGTTGATAAACGCTAAAAAATGTCGCTCACCAGCGTTTAACGTTTTTGATCCATTGAAAAAGAAAAAAAAAATTTTTTCTTCAAAAAAAAAAACAACTCTAAAACGCTAACGCGAAAAATGCTAAAAAGCGCTGATAAACGCTAAAAAACGCTATTGCAAAAATGTTGAAAAAAGTTGAAAAACTCACTGCAAAGCTACTGACGTTTTTATAACGTTATTTTAAGGTCCAGTGTGCATGAGGCCTCAATATTAGTTTGTGTCTGCTCTATACTCTGGCAGTTCTTACCTTCTGTTATAAGAAGGATTTGCTGTGCTATATGTTGATTCCATGGAGGGTTCTTTTTATCCCATCTGACCATAAGCTTCTGGAATATACTTTCCTTGCATCACCATTGGAAACCCATGTAACAGAGTGACAATGCAGGGGCACAACTAGGAAAAAGTACTTTGCTGATAGTGTTGTCACCCTATAACAGAAGGCACTTGAACAAGGACCATCACGGCAGGATTGCCAGGTATTATTTTAGTGAAAGCCATAGTTTAAAAAGATTGAAACAACTTTTGAAATTGCATAAGCAATTATGTGAGACACATTATGTACTTGGGTTTAACTCTACTTTAATTGGTCCTTTTTTCCTTGAGCTCTTTTTCAGTAAGTAAAATGGAAAGACTCTAAATGCTCTATGCTCCAATTATGGAAATTTCAATTTAATACAACTCAGATTTTGTCATAATAACCATTGGAACTGGTGGCTTAACAGGTACTTAGGTTCATTCTGACAAGCCCTTTTCTCAAAATAACCTTCATGACATACAAATCTTATTACCATCAGCTCTTCGGATTCAAGGATGCAAAATTGTAGCCATCACAAGACCACTTTCAGTATCAAGTCAACAAGCATGAACATCACTCAAGTTGTTTGGTAGCGTGGGTAAAATGTGACACCGAGCATCTTAAAATGTCTAGAATGGGCAGGGTCAAAATCCTTAACTCAAAATAAACTCGAAAATATGTCCCTACTTTCTGATATCAAGATGGAAAAAGCCATCACTTAGCAATAACAGTCTATTTGTCAGGGCTTGTTGGATGTTCAGCATTTCTCACCATAGCTTCCTAAATAGATGGGTACAGTCCTCCCAAGTTTCCTGTAACCCTCTAGAACAGCCACTAGTAGATAGTACAATGTTCAAATATTACACTGTCATGTTATATAAATATGACTCTGAAATTATCTTATCAATCATTTTATTGAGTTGGCAACCAAAAAAAGCCAGGCATTAGACTTTTATGTTATTAGGGGCAGACAGTCCATGGCCTGCTTAAAGTGCATCATCATGTTTTGCAATGAATGACCTCCTTTAGAAAATGCAAGTTATGCTATTCTATTTATCTATTTATGACTTCACTAAAATTAAAGTAAATTTTATTTGCCTCTTATTATTCTTATGACAACCTTGTACTCTCCCTATCTTTTATTATGATGAATTGTGATGCACCTTTCCTGAGGAAGCAGCTATATGTTGGCCATAAAACACATTGCTGGTGTGTAATTGAACTGTCTGCAATAAAGCCTTGTTTGATGATCCCTAGCATACAACTTTTCGATCCTTGAGGTCACTCCTACTCACCTACCTCACTCTTCACCACACTATTTAGTGATCTAAATACCCTACTTTAAATTTCCAAAGGAAGGCGGCTACATAGTTCTATCATTACAGGTTTTATTTTGAATTGGACAGATTAGGAAAAGGCGCTAAAGAGAAACTGGGTATAGAATGCAACAGAGGTACTAGCAACTAACTCCCACTTGCTGAAATATCCTATAGTTCCTCTGAGATGTCATAGGGTGGAAAAGAGAGGGACCCAGGCACCACTAACCTACCCAATGAGTTGGTGTAACACAAGAGCTGTTGTACTTAGCTAAGATGACTTGGGACTGTTGGCTGTAGATAAAGTTGTGGCATCTTTCTTAGGATGTTGGATGTACCCATTGTCTTTTTGGCCAGGGTGCTCCTCATGTTCACTGCATACTCCCTTATTTCCACACTTCTGGCATGCCCACACCCCAAAGTTAAAAAAATTGTAGCCCCTGTACCATATGTCCGTGAAGGTTCTCATTTACCCAAGTCATGTTACAGCTAGTAGTAGTCACATAAACCTAGACTTGTTTTGTAATATTGAAGATGTTTCATAGCTTTTTCAAGCCACTTCTTCAGTTCCTTACACCAAAATGGGATTATGTAAATGAAACATGGTGGTTCTACAATTTTTACACTACCTGTCCTGTTCTTGGCCAAAAACATCTACCTTTCCAGGATTATTGGACTAAAGTGTCGGTGCTACCTGTTTTTTCTGATGCTCATTAGAAATAAGGATAAACCTTGGCTCAGCTATGCAATGTCCTCAATAAGCCCAGTTGAATATGACAAACTATTACTTTAGTATTTTATTTGGCTCTACCTCCTGCTATTCTAACTTTAAAGATAACAGATGCACAGAAATACTTAAAAAACCTTGGGTCACATAGAAGCCAGTAACATGACCAAATGCCAGCATGTGTTTCGGCATTTTCAGTCAAAGGGGAAAAATAGGGTTCAACCAGAGCATGAGAATGTCACCAGCACATCATGGATCTCCAGAACGAGTCCAAAGCTTTATTTAGTGATCACATCATTACAGCAGATAGCAATGTTTGCTTCGAGGCTCCGAAACGTTGCTATCTGCTGTAACGATGTGATTGCTAAATAAAGCTTTGGACTCGTTTTGGGGATCCATGGTGTGCTGGTCTTACTCTGACTATACACGGTTCCACACAGTGGTCCCTTCAGCACCCACTTATATGCACAGCCATTTCTACAGGAACTTGTGCATTTGGAATAGTGCATTGGGATTCAACCAGAACTGGTCTGTCAGCAGCTTGGTAATATTCATGACATTGGGCAGAGCTAGGAAATCTAAGAAGGACGACTTACCACTGTAATGCTATGAGAAATACTAGATGCTAGAATGAGATTCAGCCTTCCACTAGCCATCCAAAACTATAATATACGTTTTGGGTGGAACTGCCCTTTCAAGGATCCCTGACCTCTGCTTGGCATGGGGTAACTTGGCAAACTTCATGGGCTTGTTGAAAATATTCAACACGATAATCTGCTTGGCTAGTTTCATCACACAGCTGAAAATAACACTTGCATGAAAAATAGTCTGAAATAATCCGGGATCTTATATCTATAAACAATAAATAGCGTAGGAGAGGTGCTGAAAGCATCTCTGTGCAAACACAACTCTTAGGATAAACTGCGACGGCAGCCAACTTTCTGATATATCCTACCATGTACCTAAATTCTTTCTGTAGTGTGGAAAAAAAAGAACAACATTTGTCGTTGGCTTACGGGATCACAATGTTTATAGAAAACTTCCTTAAAGGCTGTGTCCTCAGAAAATGAAAACCTCAAATGTGTGAGGATACTTATGGATATAATTACCCATCTGCCTGTTGTGCTTTAAGGAGCTTTTGAAGGTTAATTCCTGATTCTGCCTCCTCCATTGCCAATATCTAATGAAACAAGGAACTCTCAATGTGGCTGTTAAATTGTATGTAACATGGAAGAATTGTTGAATACAGAGCAAGACCCACTTGTAGGGGCAGAGTTGGAAACCCACACGAGGAGCTCTTGCTGCTGGATTCCCTGAAAATTGGGTGAAGGACTAAATAAAAAATAGTCATCTGCTCAAAACATTGATGACAAAAACAGATTTTAAGAACAATATAGAATAGCCCTTATTGAAAATATAAAAATGGTAATTTTGCTATTCACCAGCTTTGAATTTTGAAAAGTACTGTACTGATACATAAACAATATTCTCAGACTATATGGTCCAATCAGGGATTGTTCTGAACATACACAAGGACGATAGGGCCATGTGCCAGTTTTATGCCGTGTACAGACGATCAGAATTTCCGACAACAAAATGTTCGATGTGAGATTCTTGTTGGAAATTCTGACCGCGAGTATGCTCCATCGGACATTTGCTGTCGGAATTTTTCGACAACAACTGTTTGAGAGCAGGTTCTCAAATTTTCCGACAAGAAGACTTGTTGTCGGAAATTCCGATTGTGTGTACACAATTCTGACGCACAAAAGTCCACCCATGCTCGGAATTTAAGCAGAAGAGCCGCACTGGCTATTGAACTTAATTTTTCTCTGCTCGTCGTACATGTTGTACGTCACCGTGTTCTAGACGTTCGGAATTTCCAACAACATTTGTGTGACCATGTGTATGCAAGACAAGTTTGAGCCAACATCCGAAGGAAAAAAATCCACAGTTTTGTTGTCAGAATGTCCGATCGTCTGCACGCGGCATTATGCCCCGTACACACGATCGGACTTTGTTCAGACATTCCGACAACAAAATCCTAGGATTTTTTCCAACGGATGTTGGCTCAAACTTGTCTTGCATACACACGGTCACACAAAGTTGTTGGAAAATCCGATCATTCTGAACGCGGTGACGTAAAGCACGTACGTCGGGACTATAAACGGGGCAGTGGCCAATAGCTTTCATCTCTTTATTTATTCTGAGCATGCGTGGCACTTTCTCCATCGGATTTGTGTACACACGATCGGAATTTCCGACAATGGATTTTGTTGTCGGAAAATTTTATCTCCTGCTCTCCAACTTTGTGTGTCGGAAAATCCGATGGAAAATGTCCGATGGAGCCCACACCCGGTCGGAATTTCCGACAACACGCTCCGATCGGACATTTTCCATCGGAAAATCCGACCGTGTGTACGGGGCATTAGAGTCTGGAATGTTAAGTTATGAAAATGAAATTTAAGGTGAATGACTAGAATGGTTGAATTAAAATTAATAAATCAACCTCCAATTGCTCCATTTCAAAATGTTTCTTATTTAAAATAAATAAATAAAAGTTTTGCCAAATATTCTGTTTTATCACAACTCTGTCATGAAAAATTACAAACTCAAACTTGAACAGTGGAGGCCACAACAGACTGTGGTATAAAGTAAACCTATAGCCAAATATGATCTGTGTCATCCTGAGATAGAAATATAAAGAATAAACTCTGTTCCCAGCTCCCTGCTTACATCACCAAAACCCGGCATATAGTCACATGATCTCTACTGGTGGGTAGGGAAAGCCAATCATAGCTCCTTGCATTCAACATGATCACATGACCACATTTTTTGGTCACAGGATCAGCCCAAAAGGCAACCCAAAGTAGCATTTCTCCAGAAAACATATTTCGGCCCTTCTATTACTCTATATATGTTCAAACTCACAATAAGTCTAAAATTTGAATATTGGTCTATTTTAATAATGGAGTGATTCTTCCAGTGGTTTGAAAATTAAATAAAAAACTGGGGCCAATAAAGCAATTAGCTGTGGTTATGTATGTAGCCACCTGTGGTTTCAGTAGGAGGAAATGTATTGTTTTCCTAGATGATTGTTTTATTGGCTCTGATTACTATCCTTAAAAATAAGGAATAAACCCCTTGTTTGGATTTATCATAGAAGGCTTTTAAATGTGCTCCAATAGAAGAACTTTGGATTCCTTATGCCTTACCACACCCGACAGTAGATATACAGTATGTAATTGATCTATATTCGCTATACCAGGTTATCCCAGCCTTTCTCAAACTTTTTTACCCCAGAGGAACCCATTACTTCATTTTTAAGATCTCAAGGAACCCCTGCTAAAAAGTTATTACATCCACAGGTCATGGTTCATTAGCATGATCAGTAAGTTGTAGAACGTTATAAATAGAAGATGATCGAGAATGGTATAATGTGGATATTTGACACGTCCCATCTCTTTTCTGGCCATTATTAAAATTAAATGAAAAAATAAAGACTAGACAAAAATACAAACTATGGCAAGTATGCACTTAAATCCTGGTCAATGGAAAAATGTCCCATCACATTGGTGGTCAATATAGAAAAGACCCTTTACATTGGTGAACAGGATTTAAGTGACCTGTTACTCTGGATATCAGTGGGAAATTGCCCCCTTACACTGGTGGTCAATAGAGAAAAGTCCCTTTACATTGGCTATTACCAGTCTAGACGTGACCCCTTACCTTGAATGTCAGTGGGAAATGTTCCTTTTAAATTGGTAGTCAATGGAGGAAAGTCCCTTTACATTGATAATCTGTGTAGGCATGACCCCTTACATTGGATGTGAGTTGGAAATTGGCCTCTTACATTGGTGGCCATTGCAGGTGGGAGATCAATCTGCAACATTGAAAAACTGGTAAGCTTTGCAGTGATGGCGAACCTTGGCACCCCAGATGTTTTGGAACTACATTTCCTATGAAGCTCATGCACTCTGCAGTGTAGTTGAGCATCATGGGAGATTTAGTTCCAAAACATCTGGGGTGCCAAGGTTCACCATCACTGCTTGATAGTATATTTATCAAAGAACATTTTGGTTCCTTTTGGTCTCTTCAAGATGCAACATTAAACAGAGAATTATAGGATCTTGTCATTGTTTTCAATGGATCTGGTTCAAAATATGTTGGGGGCATCATGAAAAATAGTTCAGGTACATTATTTTTATAGATAGAAGTCAATTACAGTATATAGAAATGCACAGTATGCACTTTTTTACGCTGCAAATCCATGGGTACTGAGAGCTGGCTCTGGCAACAGGCCTTGTTCTCCTGGCTTAGCTAAATTTGGAAAATACCAGGCTCTTCTCACACCTCCCTAGATCCTGAGCACATCATTTGCAAAATCACACAATGAAAATGCTTATAATTGCATAAAAGCTTCCATTGAAAAACACATGAACATCGAAGTGCATAGGTGTAAACCCAGCCTAAACTTCCCAGGGAAACCTCTATTAAATACACCTCTAAACGTTTGCAATTACAATTAATATTTTTCACAAAAATTCAATATACCCGCATGACATAGTGAGCCGAGTTATTATCTTCATTTGACCAATGTGTACATTTATAACTTGTCTAGAGCAAATTATAATCAGCCTGAAGGTTTATCACTCCATGATTAATCTCTTTATCTATAGCAGCCAATATTTCACTATTTATTACACATTTTAGAGTGTAGGAGTAAAATGTTTATACAAATCTGGAAGAAGGGAAGATAGCAAGTTGTGTTTAGTTATATATCAAGAATAGTGTTTCAAGCTGCAGTGTTACCAAGTACATATATATATATTATTTGTATTTATATAGCGCCAACAATTTAACCGGTGCTTGACATATACTGTATATCAGTGGTCATCAACCCTGTCCTCAGGGCCCACTAACAGGCCAGGTTTTATGTACTACTTTGGGGAGATGCAGACTAGAATACTGCAATCACTGAGCAGCAAATTATATCACCTGTGATGTACTTCAGTTATATTGCAAACTTGGCCTGTTAGTGGGCCCTGAGGACAGGAGTTGATGACCACTATATCATACATCAGTCCCTGTCCTCAAGGAACTCACTCAAAAGTGCTCCAGTCCCTGCTGCAGAGAAACACCCCCATAACAGGATATTACCACCTCCATACTTTACTGTAGGAATGATCTTATTTGGGTGGTGAGCTATGTTGGATTTGCGCCAGACATATCGTTTGGTGTTGAGGCCAAATAATTCAATTTTAGTCTCAGCTGACCACCTAAAACGCATTTTGAAGATTCTGAGGCCACATGGAAAAAAAGTGTTATGGTCAGATGAGACTAAAAGACAAATATTCACCAACAAATTTAACTGAACTTAAGCAGTGCTGCAAAGAAGAGTGGGCAAATATTGCAAAGTCTAGATGTACAAAGTTAGTAGAGACATACTGTATCCCAACAGACTAAAGGCTGTAATTGAAGCATAAGGTGGTTCAACAAAATACTGACATAAGGGGGTGATCCTTCTTCCAACTCAGTGATTCTGTTTTTATATATTTTTTTTAATGTTGGTGTTATATCTTTCACTTGGATGTTATAAGTTGCACTAGTAAATACAGCTGGATAACACAAAAACTGTGTCTGTCTTCATTTCAGGCTGCAAAGCAACAAAATGTGTTTATTTTAAAAGGGATGATTCTTTTCTATACCCAGTGTATATATAGACTGTACCAACATTGAATGAAAAATGTCCCTTGTGCTAGTTGCTACTGTCTTAGTTGACATTCAAGGTACTAGTTTTGACAGGTGCCTGCTCCCATGTCCACGCAGATCAAAATTCAGCCCCCCCGCCCCTGCAACCTTATGTGACACATCACAGGTCCCAGGAGGCTGTGGAACCATTCACAGGGTGCAGCATAGCTCACATGGTTCATGAGTCACAGCTGGCTTCCCACAGTCAATATGCCATCGCCAGGGACCCAAAGACCGGCAAAGAATCGGCAAGCACTGGATCCCTGGACAGCTGAATGCCTGTTTATTAAAAGTCAGCAGTTACAGTTTTTGTAGCTGCTAACTTTTAATTTTTGGAAACCTGACTGAAGAACCTCTTTAATGTTTCTGGGTTTGTGATAGCAGGTAAAGGGGTAGTAAAAGTAAAAGTTTTTTCACCTTAATGCATTCTATGCATTAAGGTGAAAAAACATCTGACAATACCGGCCCCCCCAGCCCCCCCGTCTTACTTACCTGCCCCCTCGAAAGTCCCGCGCTCGCCCCCGACATCCTCTTCGTTGCTCAGCCTGGCCGTTGATTGGCTAGAGTAGATGGATTGAAAGCAGCGCAGCCATTGGCTCGCGCTGCTGTCAATCACATCCAATGATGCGGCGCAATGGGGGGCGGGGCCGAGTGATACAGTGAGCGGCTATAGCCGCCTGCTGTATCACGGGAGCATGCCCGCAAGCACTCCGAGTCCTTGCGGGGAGGAGCTGAGACAGCCGCCGAGGGACCCCAGAAGACCAGGTTTGGGGCCACTCTGTGCAAAACGAGCTACACAGTGGAGGTAAGTATAACATGTTTGTTATTTAAAAAAAAAAAAAAAATTATCTTTAGTGATCCTTTAATATCTCATGCATAGGCATGCCTAAGATATGTGTGCTTAGTATGTGTGTTCATGAATGTATGCTTGTGGGATAGGAACTTCAGATTGTAAGCTCCTTGAGGGCAGGAACTGCTGTGAATGTACAGTATTTAAAGTGCTGAGTAAATTGTCCACCCTATATAAATACCTGTAATAAAAAAAAATTAAAATCATTAAAAATAAATAAAGAAAGAAAAGGGTTTACCCCTTTCACTAACTAAAGAAAACCAAGAAAAATTAAAATTGTTGTTTTGTTTATTGCATTAGGTTTTGTTTGCATCTGATTTCTACAATCTCCTTTACAGGAGATCTCACTGCTCCTTTAATATAAGTATGTTGAAGAAGAATGTTTTATACCACCAGCCTTTCTACAAATAAGGAGGCAGCATCTCATATGCTGCTTCTGTTTATCAGGAATCCTAATCTCTCTGCATACCTAACCTTTAGAACAAGTGCCGGGCCTAGTCTCCCATGCCCCTTCTATCGACCCCACCATGCCTACTGACAGTGAGACAACACAGCTGGCGGAAAGCAGACCAACCCCATACTTTGCTTTCCTGTAATCTGGACAAGAATGCCACCTTTTCTTAAAGCTTTTTTATTTTCTCTGCCCTGCGGCTTAGCAGGTATCGTGCAGCAGGTGCTGTGATCTCAGGCAGTGCACAGTGCATGCCAGTTGGTTTTGGATGAGGAGTGGGAGCACAGGAGACTCTTCTGTTGACATGTTTCGGCGTGCGTGTGTTTATTGTCCTGTTTATATGCCAGAATAAGCGGCAGGGAAATGGATATTTTTACATGGGAGAGGACCACTGTTTTTCTTTTTTAAGAGTGCTGGATATATATTAAAGAACCAGTCAACCTTAACCAAAAGATTCTTTATGTAAAGAATATGTAACATAAAAGGTATGTAAGAAAATGTGCACATGCCATTACTGTGGGCTTGACAATTTTTTCACTAAAACTAGAAAAAAGAAAATAAGCAGAAAAGTTGTAGGTCACCAAAAGCAACCAATTAGGCTTTAAGGAGAAAATTAAACAAAGGATTCTGTTTGGTCACTATGTGGGGCAAATTCGGTATTGGTCACTTCCTAGCACCTTGTCAACATGATAAGAAGTGAAGGGAAATTTCTCCAATAGCCACACAGCATTTTTACCTTTAAAGCAATTTCAGATTAGAATATTTCTTAAGATCTTATTACCTAAAATGTTAAAGCACAACAGGGGCCCCAGACCAAATAGTGAAAGAGTAAAAGTAGCTTTAATGATCATCATATGATCACATAAAGACACTAACATGTTTCGGGGACTCAGAATGCCCCTCCTTGAATATTGCATGTGGTGTTGGACAGCAATGAAAACTTCAAAAAGACATCCAAGAGATGGCAGGACTTCTAAATGTATTTGTTCATAAAAGTGGAGAAAACAGAATTATTTAACAAGCACACTAGCTCTGGTGGGGCCGCTCACGTAAAACATGGCTCCCTTCTGGTGGGTACCCAGAACATGACTCAAAATAAAAAAACACAACATAAACACCACACCAAATTGTAAAAGAGTCCAAGTAGCTTTAATAATCATCCCGTGCCCTCCTCCATTACTTTTCCATCAAAATCAACACTGCAACTATCAGTCTCTCCCCTCACGCCAGGGTACTAGGTGTAATCCTAGACTCTGACTTATCATTTCAGCCTCAAGTCCAATCATTGTCAAAAGTTTGTAGAATTCACCTCCGTAACATTTCTAAAATGCACCCCTTTTTAACAAATGAAACCACCAAGCTCCTCATTCACTCCCTTGTTATCTCTCACCTTGACTATTGCAACTCCCTTCTCATTGGCCGGCCTCTCCATTGGCTATCCCCTCTCCAGTCTATCATGAATGCTGCTGCCAGACTTATCCACCTGACCAACCGTTCAGTGTCTGCCAACCCTCTCCTCCAATCCCTACACTGGCTCCCAATCACCCAGCAAATTAATTTCAAAATACTAACCACAACATACAAAGCCATTTACAACTCTGCCCCGAGCTACATCACCAATCTTGTCTCCAAATAGCACCCAAATCGTCCTCTCCACTCTTCTCAAGACCTCCTACTCTCAAGCTCTCTCGTCTCCTCCTCCCATGCTCGTCTCCAGGATTTCTACAGAGCCTCTCCCATCCTTTGGAACTCGCTACCACCACCTGTCTGGCTATCCCCTACTCTTGCTACCTTCAGGCGATCCCTGAAAACTCATCTCTTCAGGGAAGCCTATCACGTCTCCAACTAATCTCTTTTACCACTTCCATCAGCTCATTAAGCCCTTACAACCTTTTGTACCACCTGCCCCACCTTATTAGGTTGTAAGCTCTTCTGAGCAGGGCCCTCTTAATCCTCTTGTATTTTATTGTATTATAACTGTATTGTCTCCTTTTTATATTGTAAAGCGCTGCGTAAACTGTTGGCGCTATATAAATCCTGTATAATAATAATAATCATATTATCACATAAAGACAGTAACGTGTTTCGAGGACTCAAAATGCCCCTCCTTGAATATTGCATGTAGTGTTGGACAGCAATGAAAACTTCAAAAAGACATCCAAGAGGTGGCAGGACTTCTAAATGTATTTATTCATAAAAGTGGAAAAAACAGAATTATTCAGCAAGCACACTGGCTCTGGTGGGACTGATCACGTAAAAAACTGGTGGGTACCCAGATTGTGACTCAAAATCAAAAAACAGAACATAAACACCACACCAAATTGTGAAAGAGTCCACTTAATTTAAATGATCATCATATGACCACAAAATAAACCAACCTGTTTTGGGGGCTCAAAACACTCCTATTTCAGTGTTTGAATTTTTCTTGTGGTGTTGACCACCATGATTTAAGCCAGGAAGTGAGAGAAGTGCTCCCAAATGGGTACACAGACAGCAATGAAAACTTCAAAAATGTATATCTAAAAGGAGCTGGGGCCTCAAAACATATTTGTTCAATATATCAGAGAAAATAGAATTCTTCAACAAGTTCACTAGCTCTGGTGAGGCAGCTTATGTTAGGCAAGGCTCCCTTCTGTGGGTACACAGAATGTGAATCAAAACTGAAAAAAAAAACAATAAAAAACAGGAGCACCAAACCAAGTGATGAAAGGGTCTGAGTAGCTATAATGATTTTCATATGGTCACATAAAATAAATAAAATGCATTTAGAGGGCTCAAAACACTCCTCCTTCTTCAGGGTTTGAATACTTTTTGCGGTGTTGACCACCATGATTTGGCCAGGAAGTGAGAGAAGTGCTCCCGAATGGCGACACAGAGAGCAATGAAAACTTCAAAAATATATATCTGCTTCAAAAGGTATTTGTTCAATAAAACAGAGAAAACAGAGCTATTAAACA
This sequence comes from Aquarana catesbeiana, assembly GCF_042186555.1. Taxonomy (NCBI): domain Eukaryota; kingdom Metazoa; phylum Chordata; class Amphibia; order Anura; family Ranidae; genus Aquarana; species Aquarana catesbeiana. The sequence goes on from NC_133336.1 coordinate 183,295,694, forward strand.
AGCTCACTGGCTCCATTGAGGCTGATCTTGTAAAACACAATGGGAGTGACAGACCAAAAGGTGAAAAAGTCCAAGAAGCTTTAAAAGAGAAGTTCGGGATTTAAAAAAAAAATCATCTATACTCACCTATTGGATGCTGCATCGGTCCCCTGGTGGCTCTGCAGTGAGAACTGAGCAATTAAACACCGTTGATCTGTCAGTGCTTGTCCTCCACTCTGAACACAGAGCTCTATTCCCTGGAGCGCTGGGCTGTGAAGGGGGAGGGAGAGGCTGGCTCAGCCTCTCAACGGATCGCTGAGAGGCTGAGCCAGGTGCCGGTCCAGGCTTTTGAGCAGATACCGACCGTATGGTCGGGATCTTTCCTGAGCCTGGACCGGCTGAGTGACGGAGTCTGCTGTCGGCTGAGAACAGGTCACAGGGTTGCAAAACAAACTGAACTCCTGTGATCCAAAGGAGAAGAATGGCCAGAAAAGCTTTGGCTATGATTCTCCTTTAATGATCATCATATACTGTAATCACATGAAATAACACATTTCAGTGGCTCAAAAAACTCTTCCTTTATCAGGACTTGAACATTTCATGTAGTGTTGGTTGTTGTGACTTGGCCAGGAAGTGAAGTAAGTTCTTCCAAATGTTGAAAGGGTCTAATTAGCTTTAATGATTGTCATACAATCACATAACATGGTCAACATATTTTGGGGGCTCAAAAGACCCTCCCTTCATCAGGGCTTGAATATTTAGGCCCCTTTCACACTGGGGCGGTTTGCAGGCGCTATTGCGCTAAAAATAACGCCTGCAAACCGACCTGAAAGTGCCGCTGCTTTGTCTCCAATGTGAAAGCCCTGAGTGTGCGCTGGCAGGACGGTAAAAAAAAGTCCTGCTAGCAGCATCTTCGGATCAGTGAAGGAGTGGTGTATACACTGCAGAGGCTCTTTGCGGTGGTTTTTAACCCTTTCTCGGCTGCTAGTGGGGGGTAAAACCGCCCCGCTAGCGGCCAAATACCGATGGTAAACTAACTAGCGGGGTTTTACCGCCCCCTGACCCAGTGTGAAAGGGGCTTTAAAGTAGTTAAGGAGCTCAAAGAGGTAGAATCACCAGGATACATTAAATGAACTTTGATGTATGAAATATCTCCAGAGTTACTAAAACTGCTTAACCTCTCCAGAGTCAAAATATTCAATGTTTTGACACCTAAAACGTGTTGATTATTTTATGTGATTGTATGGTGATCATTAAGGCTACATAGACTCTTTAACCATTTAGTCTAGTACTCCTTGTTGGGTTTTATGCTTTTTGTTTTGTTTTTTTGTTTAAATTCTTTTTATTCAATCAATTAAGGCTCGGTTCACACATGGGCGGCACGACTTGCAGGTCGCCTCAGCGAGGCGACCTGCAAACGACTGCCGGGGCGACTTGCGAGACGACTTCTGCATAGAAGTCTATGCAAGTCGCCCCAAGTCGCCCCCAAAGTAATACAGGAACCTTTTTCTAAGTCGGAGCGACTTGCGTCGCTCCGATTAGAACGGTTCCATAGCACAGAACGGGAGGCGACTTGTCAGGCGACTAGGTCGCCTGACAAGTCGCCCCAGTGTGAACCGAGCCTAAAGTGTAACGACGACAATACAACACAATTGAAAACCAAGACACCATTCAAAAGAAAATCAAAAAAGAAGAACAAAAGAAAAGGATCTGGGTTTCAACACAATGAAAAAATATAAATACAAACATATAAGAAAAGGCGTACCCCCTGGAAACATATCTGTACAACCATATATATCATATTTCCTCCCCCCAAAAAGGAGGCTAGAGACCTGTGGAGAGGTGAAGCCATCCCTCTTCTAAGTACAACTACTTTCCCGATTTACCTCCTATATATAATCGAAGGGTTACTGGGCTGCTCTACCTAATCCTTACTCCCCACAACCCCACCCCACCAACTCCCCAAGCCACCTCTCACTACCTGTGTTAGTGAAACAAAAAAACAAAAATAAAACAATTCAAGGAAATATATAGACTGATATATTGACTGTTTATATTAATTTAGGGGGAAGAATCGGTGGAGCTAATCTTAACTGCCACTCTGGTTCTACCCTTGCCTTCCCACACCGTGCTTCCATAGCCCCTTCCTCCCTCCCCTCTAAATACCTATTATATAGAATAGATATTTAGGGTTTTTATGTTTTGAGCCACATTCTTGCGTTGCTTTACATCAGCAGTCTCGTCAGTACTGGTTCACACTACAGCGACCTGGGATCTGACTTGTCAGACCTCAAGTTGCCCCAAGTCACTGGACATAAGAAATTCCATTGAAGTGAATGAGAGCTGTCCTAATGTACACTACTGAAGTCGCTCCGACTTCGGAAAAGGTTCCTGTACTACTTCAAGGTGACTTCTAGCCGACTTGTACCCATAGATTTCAATGGAAGTTGCCTCCAAGTCGGATCCTTACCTTAATTGATGTAATCTGGATCCGACATTACAGGAAGATTACCCAGGAATTCCCTGAAGTTGCTTCGAAGTTGCCTTGAAGTTGCCTCAAAGTTTCCTCGAAGTTGCTTTGAAGTTGCCTCGAAGTTGCCTGGCAAAGTCTGCCGACTTTCAGGTCGCTATAGTGTGAACCTGCACTTAGTGAGCTTGATAAATATTTCTGTTTTCTCCAACTTATTGAACAAACAATTATGGGTGCCCCCTGGATATGTCTCTTCAAAGTTTTCATTGCTTTCCATGTCCCCATTTGGGGGCACTTCCTGGCCAAGTCACAGTGGCCAACACAACAGGAAGGGAGGAAAAAACTCTATCCAATAGGACCAAGATGGCAATTAAAAAACATCTGCTAGTAGATAGGGGAAGGGTTAGAACCCCTGTCATATTTTTATTGTTGTGTGTCCTCACTTCCTGGGACAGGATATGTGGCAAATCCACCCCACAAGAGAACAAAACAAAACTGACCCTTTCCCAGTCTATCCAAAAAAAAAGAACCAAAGTTTTGAACAGAATTCCATTTCAAGGACCAAAGCGAATACAGGTTTATAGCAAGTTAACCAGGACAACATCGGGATAAGACTCACGGAAGGAATTTAGATGAGACTAAAATATCAAACACACGGATACTACAATAAGATGTTAATCAGGACCTCTGTCATATGATCTGACTAGGTAATATTATAAAGAACGCACATTCCGAGATCAAAGCATTGTGATGCTGATGACAAGTCTAGGGGCTAGATCCTTCTATAAGGTCAACAAATACCAGATTTTATAAGACACATTAAAGGGCCATGAAACATAAAGGAAAAAAAAAATTGATATTATGGGAAGCTTACTATAAACATTGGAAATGGCGTGTGTAAAAGTACCCACATCTGTACAGTAAATGACATATCTGACATTACGTAACCTAAATATGAATTCCTCAAAGTGGAACTCCAGTCCAACCTTTTTTTTCTAGAAAGAACGGTTAGGATATCAAGGCCAATTGTTTGGTTGTTATTGGCACTTTACACCCATTGACCATACACTGCAGGGTGTGTAGTCAGGATGTAAATTCTAGGTTTTAATGCTGTCTGTGTCACATTTCATCTTGAAGAGGAACTCTATTTGCTCTGGTACCACCATAGGGGCTCCACTCTCCATACTCCACCCAACTTCCTGCTCATTCCAGCACCAGAGGTCATCTTGGACCCCTGGAACTCTGTCCATTTCCTGTGAGCTTAGCCTGTTGTTTACCATCCCCATCCAGGGCTGTCTTCATTGTAGGGGCCCCAGAGTATTACTTTGCCCAAGGGCCTATGATGCTATTAAGAAGGCCCTGCCCCTATCCAGGGGCCGCGATACCATGCAGGCTGGGCTTTCAGTACTGCATGACTGAGTGGCACTCCCACTTCATTGGATGTACACTTACTGGCCACTTTATTAGGTACACCTGTTCAATTGCTTGGTAACACAAATTGCTAATCAGCCAATCACATGGCAGCAACTCAATGCATTTAGGCATCTAGACGTAGTGGAAATGACTTGCTGAAGTTTAATCCGAGCATCAGAATGGGGAAGAAAGGGGATTTAAGTGATTCCGAAACATGGCATGGCTGTTGGTGCCAAATGGGCTGGTCTGAGTATTTCAAAAACTGCTGATCTACTGAGATTTTCATGCACAACCATCTCTCGGGTTTACAGAGAATGGTCCAAAAAAGAGAAAATATCCAGTGAGTGGCAGTTGTGTGGAGGAAAATGCCTTGTTGATGTCAGAAGTCAGAGGAGGATGGGCAGACTGGTTCCAAATGATAGAAAGGCAACAGTAACTCAAATAACCACTCATTACAACAAAGATATGCAGAATACATCTCTAAATGCACAACACATCGAACCTTGAAGCAGATGGGTTACAGCAGCAGAAGACCACATCGGGTGCCACTCCTGTCAGCTAGGAACAGGAAACTGAGGCTACAATTTGCACAGGATCACCAAAATTGAACAATAGAAGATTGGAGAAACGTTGTCCGATCTGATGAGTCTTGATTTCAGCTGTAACATTCAGACGGTAGAGTCAGAATTTGGCGTAAACCACTTAAAAGCATGGATCCATCCTGCCTTGTATCAACAGTTCAGGCTGGTGGTGGTGATGTAATGATGTGGGAGATATTTTCTTGGCACACTTTGGGCCCCTTAGTACCAATTGAGCATTGTTTAAACCCCACAACCTACCTGAGTATTGTTGCTGACCATGTCCATCCCTTTATGACTACAGTGTACTCATCTTCTGATGGCTCCTTCCAGCAGGATAATGCACCATGTCACAAAGCTCAAATCATCTCACCACTGGACAATGAGGTCACTGTACTCCAATGGCCTCCACAGATCTCATTCATTAGAGCACCTTTGGGATGGGGTGGAACGGGAGATTCGCATCATGGATGTGCAACCGACAAATCTGCAGCACCTTCGTGATGCTATCATGTCAATATGGAGCAAAATCTCTGAGGAATGTTTCCAACACCTTGTTGAATCTATGCCACCAAGAATTAAGGTAGTTCTGAAGGCAAAAGTTGGTCCAAACTAGGGTTGCCACTCGTCCAGGATTCACCCGGACAGCCCGGGTTTTGATTCATGTGTCCAGGATTCAGACTCCCTGAAACCCAGACACATTATTCAGAGTGGACTGTGGCCCCCCAACTTAGGCATGCGTGGGCACACCCTAATCACCCAGTGTGGTGCTGATTCCCTCTGCTGCCTGGGTTGCACACACCTATGTTCCCCAACTAACCACGTACCACAACCGCCAAGTCCTCTCCTGCCTCTGAGCAAGCGAGTGCACTATGGTAAGGGGGACTCAGATGTACGGGGTGCTCTCAGGACTCTGATGTAAGGGGGCTTTGTGAACCATGATTTAAGGGGGGAATGCTGGGAATTCTGATCTAGTGGGGGCTTTGTGAACCATGATTTAAGGGGGGAATGCTGGGAATTCTGATCTAGTGGGGGCTTTGGTGAAACCCCCTTAACCACTTGCTTACTGGGCACTTAAACCCCCCTCCTGTCCAGACCAATTTTCAGCTTTCAGCGCTGACGCACTTTGAATGACAATTGCTCAGTCATACAACACTGTACTCAAATGAAATTTTTATTGTTTTTTTTCCCACAAATAGAGCTTTCTTTTGGTGGTATTTGATCACCTCATGAGGTTTTCATTTCATGTTAAAAAAAATGTAAAAAGACCGAATTAAAAAAAATAAATATATATATATATTTTTATATTTTGTTATAAAATTTTGCAAACAGGTATTTTTTCTCCTTGATTGATGTACGCTGATGAGGCGGCACTGATGGGCACTGATAGGTGGCACTGATGGGCACTGATAGATGGCAGTGATGGGCACTGATGGGTGGCAGTGATGGGCACTGATGGGTGGCAGTGATGGGCACTGCTGGGTGGCCATAATGGGCACTGATCAGCACTGGTTGGTTACACTGATAGGCAGCACTGCTAGGTGACACTGATTGGCACCACTGGTGGGCATTGATAGGTGGCACTTGTAGACATTGATAGGTGGTACTCAAGGGCATTGATAGGTGGCACTGGTGGGCACTGTGGGCACTGTCAGGTGGCAATGGCAGGTGGCACTGGCAGGGGGTACTGGTGGGCACAGATGAGGCAGAATTGCCTCTTCCTCTTCGGGACCGATGTCCCTTGCACATAAGCCGGTGAACAATTACCAAGCTTTTGTTTACATCATGTGATCAGCTGTCATTGGCTCCTTACTCGGATCTGTGATCACCCGAGTCTCAGTGATTCGGTGATCACAGTGCGCACCGCGTGCGCCCTGCCCAGGAATTCAGGTCTGCGCTGTGGCCGTCATTCGGCTATAGCGCGGACACCAAGTGGTTAACATCAGAGTTCCATTTTACACCACAGTCCACAGCGTTCCCATTATAGGTTGTTAGGATGTTGAAGTATATGTAAACCCAATCACTAAAATGTAATATAACTATTAACATCTTAATGCAATTTAAAATTAAATTTTCAGCTTTATTAAATCTGTTATAAGGTGACACCGCTCTGTCCATGTTTCCTAAATGAGCTCCTGTGTTGTCACTGGATCATATGGACTTCTGATGGAGACTTTCAGTGGCTGTTAGTTGGTCCATTGTTGTCATTATCAGTGGACATGCCACACAGCCGCTGGAGTGCACATAAACAAAAAAAAAAAAAAAAGTGGCAGCAAAGAGGCTGCAGGAGATCAACAGCACTGAGATGGAACAAATGTTAAAAAAAATGACATAAGCAAATCAGTTGTTTTATGAAATTTAGTGCTTTATCAAACTAAATGTCATTCAGTTAGGGCTTATTTGTACTTTAAAATAAAAAAAAATGTAAACATGTGAACCACAATTAGATAAAGCAGATGGTTTCACACAAATTTCCCAATAACCATAAGATTGCAAATCACTTACAGGATGTTTTGCGGTTTGCTATGACGTGGCTTTTTACGTTACGCTAGATCACAGACGCATCTGCGAGAATGTTTGCACTAGTCACCCAGGTCACACAGTCCCAGCGTTGAGCAATAGTCTCGGTCTGTACTACTGCCAGGACGTTCGGAGGCCACCTTGACAAGCAGATGAAAAGCACACAGATTAACAATAGCTACTATAATCACTCAGTGCTCTGCTAATGGCTCTGGAAAGACTTTGATGGGTTCCGACCCTGTCGTCAGCACTTGGAGGGCCCGTGTCACATTCCACACAAACACAGGAGGGATCGACAGGATCCCGCTGTTCCTGATATTTACAAAATAATAAAGTAATTGCTCTTTAATTAGACTTTCTCTAGGGAAACTTCAGCGACTTTGCTGGTCTTAAAGGGAAACTAAAGAATTTTAACAGTGTAATTATATATATATATATATATATACACACACTCTGTAATTATCTATGTGTACTTACGCTATGAGTACACTATGAGTTTGGAGTAGGACAGTTATTATTAGTTAGTTTTTTAGTATTAAAAAACTTTTTTAGTTAGTTTTATTAAGTAAAAATAGAGGTAACAGGTTCTCTTGGATGGCTAGTTGGGCAATTTTTATATACTGAATGACTCCCCCCCATAGGTACCTAAGTTGCTAATTTTAATTTAATATAATCTGTTTAAAGGGTTAAAGGTATTCCTGCAGAAATCAATGAATTAGGGGTCGTGGAAATAATGCCCATTACATTGGTGGTCAGTGGGAGAAATTCTCCCTACATTTGTGGTCAATGGGAAGAAGGTCCCTTACATTGGTAGTTATTGGGAAGAATGCCCCTTACATTGCTGGTCAGTGGGAAAAATGCCTCTTACATTGGTGGTCAATGGGAAGAGCGTCCCTTACATTGGTAGTTATTGGGAAGAATGCCCCTTACAATCCTGGTCAGTGGGAAGAATGCCCCTTACATTGGTGGTCAGTGGGAAGAATGATCCTTACATTGGTGGTCAGTGGGAAGAATGTCCTTTACATTGGTAGTCAGTGGGAAGAATGTCCTTTACATTGGTAGTCAGTGGGAAGAATGCCCCTTACATTGGTGGTCATCCTGGTTTTTGCTGTGGCATTCTCCTTGTCTGCCTGTCCACCTGCAAGGTGATCTCTGGGTGGAGACAAAACCTGACTTAAGCCAGCCAAGCCTGCAGTCTCATGCTTGTGATATTGTGTTTGTAACATGTGTTCCAAGCTCTTTGTTTGTCTGTCCTGGTCTGCTGTTCCCCTGCTGACGACCTTGGATCAGATATCGACTATTCTCTGAACTCTGCTTGCCTTTTGACTATGGATTAACCCTGACTATTCTGAATTTTACCTGCCGTGTACCTGAACTGTCACTGAACCACTCCGACTGTCTGCCAACTGAAGTACCTGTTTGCTTTGCTCAGTTTATGCCTGCCCTGGCATGGTGGCCAGGCACTATAGCATTGTGTATAAGTCCTGGGGCCAACTGAGTGCCCCTAGGTCTGCTTGCCTTATGGGAAAGGGGGCTGCTATAGGTGAAGAACACAGAAGCTAGCTAAAATGTCTGACCACCTGCATTAGGGCTAAGCGTGACACTCTTACATTGGTGGTCAGTGGGATGAATGTCCCTTACAGTGGTGGTCAGTGGCAAGAATACCCTTACATTGGAGGTCAGTGGGAAGAATGCCCCTTACAGTGGTGGTCAGTGGGAAGAATGCCCCTTACAGTGGTGGTCAGTAGAAAGAATGCATACAGTGTTGGTCAGCATGCCACCCTTAAGCTGGTCATAAGTGGATTTTTTTTTTGGTTTTTTTTGATCAGCCAGCAGAAATGAATGGATTCCCCATCCACCAATTTGAGGTGGATAGAGGAATCCTCCTTACTGCGCTTTTGTATTCTGACATCAATGACTCCTCTGCTCCAATTGAACACAGATTTTCCAATAAGCCCATTTATGAGAAGTTGATCACTAGATCGACTAATCACGAACAGGAATAGCCATAGATGGATTGAATTGGTTGCTCCCTGCTGAACTGGATGAGTTTCGATTCACCTATAGCCAATTTACAAACAAATAACAGTCCATTGGTGTCATGCCGCTGGTTCTGCCATATAATGTTGGACCTGAAACTATGCCGGCAACTTGAGATGAGAGCCACAGCTCAAGGAACCCCTAGCAACATTTGGAGCAATCCTGACTGAGAATGGCTGAAGTAAAGAACGATTAGGACCCCTGATAGGCTTTTCACAATAGATGTCTTAAGTAGAATTCTCTTCACTTCCTCTTCCGGAGACACAACAGATAGTGAGTAGAAATCTCTCCAAAATGAGAGGAATTTACTCTTCTGAAGTTCAGTTAGAGCCATGGCAGACAAGCGATTTTATATCAGTGATTAATTGCTGCTACAAATCGCTAATGCCAGCAATTGACAGCTGGTTGTAGCTGGCAATTAAAACTCTAGAGTTGCTGCCCATTTGTCACTAACAAGCAATTTGTCACTGCTACAAGTTAATCTAATGCAACAGCATTGGGTTGGTGCGCTCTTCCACAGATCTCTCTCAGTCAGTGATATGTAGCTAAGCCAAGTGATTTGTAGATAAGCCCAGAACTGTGAATGAAGACTGAATCTTGCTGGCAATCATGCAGTCAACATGAAATGCTGATAAAATTCAATCACTGAGTGATAGAGTTACAAAAGGCTGAAAAATTAGAAGGTTGGTGATTCCTTACAAAATAAGGAGGATCCCTGTGCATAAATCAGCATCTGACATCTTTGAACTTTCCTTATAGCTGAGGGCATCCATGTCTGTTATTAATAAACTATCACAGTAATCCTAGTTGAAACTAGCAAGTTAGGTGCATATTAGGTGGCGTCATTCAATATATATACATATCTTATTCCATATAATATTTTTATGGAAAGTACAGCAATCTGCTAAGAAGGTTTATCCCCAGCATTCCTATCTTTCACTAAGATGATCACCCATGAGGGATGCAAAATACACATGGACATAATAATCACCAGATAAATGTTAGTGTCACTCTCTGACTTGTCACTTAATGCCTGAATTGAAATTTCAGCAGAGGAGCGGAGGAAGATAATTCAAGGGCTATACTGCAAGTAATGCAAAAGTGGGCATAACGGTTTTATTAACTTATATAGGTCCATAAGTGGGTTGAAGTTACGCTAGTTAGATGCTGCCCTGGACGGGAGGGTAAGAGTTAATGCCTTTCCTGGTTCTTTGGTTTTGGCGGGTTTTTGTTGGATCAAACCCACTGATCCTGTGTTATAAAAGAGGGACAGTGGTCCAAAGCCCAGGGGGCCACACACAGTCTGCATGGCAGAGGACACAGATGAGATCCAACATGTAGTCTCCAGCCATTACACAAAGTTACTGTGGATGCTGCTGCCAAGGGATCCCCCAAGCCCTGAAGGGAGAAGGGCAGAGCAGAATGAAAGAATGTCACCTACTACTAGTTCATCCATCATATAGAAGGTCATCGGGACCTGGGACCCGTCCCTGAAGATTCCAGTGCTGGGAAATGCCACTAATGGATCCTATTCATCATACATGGACTTGACTTTTGTAGGTATGCTGAGGCAGCACAGGGTTTGGATCGGAATGTAAGAAGAAATATTGTTCTTGCATGTTGGACTTTGTAACATTTTTGGCACTTTTTCAAGTAGAGCTAGCTTTGGAACCCTTGTTCCTGCTTGGTCTGAAGTTACTAAAAGGGGTGTAATGCAAGTAATTGGTAGTGGTACCATTCCACAGTTCAGGTCACTAAGGTACTTTGGGGTAACAGTACAAGAGTTAATACAGTGTGAAGACCCAATGGTTACCTAGAGCAACGGAAGTTTACCGTGCAGCCTGTTTCAATGCCTGAGATAGTTGGGATAGCCTCTTGTAGGAGGGAGTTGTTGTCGGTATTCTCTCTGTGCGCGTTTTGTCTCTCAGGACAATGGGAGCAGACTCGCGCCGCAGAGGTCCCCAACCTATGCCCAGGTATAAAGAATGTGCATGCATGGAGTCCACGCTATGTGCACAATAAGATCCCAGACCATTACTGGGAGTGGGGTAGAGGTGGTATGCTGGATGTGGACAAGGATCAGCATATCCCTCCTAAATGCATGTTATGGAGAAGGTGTACATTGCCACGTGGACCGAGCGTTAACTGGAGAACAATTTTGGTGCAAGCCGGCTCGCCTTAAGGTCAAGTATTCCCTCACGGCGGCCTTAGCCTTGACCCAGGGCATTGAGGAAAACAGCATGCAAGTAAAGATACCCCATGTGTAGTAAAGTGATCCTGCAACAGGTGCTTAGTGTAGCCCAGAAGAACCCATCCTGGGTTCTCTCTCATGTGACCCTTGCTTGATGCCCAACGAGGAAGGAAGTATGGAGGATGTGACAACACACCCACATCCCCTGCCCTACAAGTCTTTCAAATTTCACATGCTGGTAGAGTAACTCTTCCTCTATTGTTTTTCATTGCAGGTAATTATGGATTCCAAGCAGAAGCAACATGCCGTCATTAAGTTCTTGACGAAGGAGTTTGCAGGCTGTCCGGCATCCACAGGAGGCTACAGAGTGTTTACAGAGGTGACACCATTGACAATAGTCACCAATAACAAGACATTGCTCTTGTTAATGGTGTCATCTCTGTAGACATTCCATTGCCTTCTGTGGATGTCAGACAACCTGCACCCCTCCTTTGTCAAGAACTCAACAACGGCATATTTCTTCTGCTTGGCATCAATTATTTACCTGCAATGAAAAAGAAGAAGAGTTATTATGAAGGAAGAATTACTGTACCAAAATGTGAAATTTGAACAACCTATGTACTGTAAGTTAATAAAAAAAGTTATGCCCATGTTGCATTACATACGGTAGAGACCTTGTATTAAGCAGCATAATAGGTCATAACAGCACAGCTTGAAAATAAAGGTAGCAATACTCAAGTATAAGCATAATGTTACACTCTATAGATTAAAAGAGGATGAAGGAGTATTGAACTTTGAGCTATGAACTGAGTATAGGGCCAAAGTTAACAACACTCATATCCAATGGGACAAGCCAGATCTTTTCTGGAAATTCTACTAAACCCACTTGGCTGCTCCTGGGATGTTTTCTAAGTGAGAATGTTTGAAAAGCATACTTGTGCCAATTTCAATTTTGCTGGAAAAACACGAAGAAACGGGAATGATGGCACAAGATTTTTTTGGGTTCCAAAGAGGTCACTGTGCCCTTTCACTGAAAACAGCCATTGAATTTTTATGTTTATTTGAAATTATGTTCTAAAGGAGCCGGTTTTACACTTTTAACACCCTAATTTTTTAGGTATTTTAGAAATGCAGGTCATTGCATCAGGGCATGCTTGTTAAGCAAAATTAAAATATTCTGCAAAAACAGCCATTGATCTTTCAGCAGCCTAACCAGTTATTTGCCTTGTGCATACAAATTGGAAGACCTAACGGAAATGCTTTGCAGTGATAAACATTTGAAGCCTGATCTACTAAGTCCATAAGTTCGAGCTCAGAGCGATCCATCTTGGAGTCACAATGCTGTTTTGGATTTGATCTCTTGGATCAAAAAAATTTATGACCACCTACTTGTTAAAACAAAAATGATGAGTAGTAGTAGATGATGTAGTGTGTGTGTGTGTGTAGGGGGGGCTATTAATACAATCTCTTGCAATTACTTCCTGTTAGGAGGAACCTCACACTACACAGTTTTTGCCAAATATTGTTGATCTGGCAAGTAAATTCTAAGCAGGCTAATTTATTTTTACATTTCAATCTAAGTCCCCTGAAAAAATGGCCATAGCTACAATACTCACCTTCAATCCAGCTCTATCCCTGTCAGTACCTCTTCTTCACCAAAAGAGGTCCTCGGTCTTCCAGGTTGGGTTTAGTCAACCTGGAAGACTGAGGACATCCTGTGGTGAAGATGAGGCACTGAGGGGGACAGCACAGGATTGAAGGTAAGTATCGCAGAAATATCCATAGTGTAAGCAAAGACACTGAGTGCAGGGCGTCATGGCCCAGCCCCCTAAGTATTGTGCCCTGCACTCACTGAGCTGTCCACCACTGGGAGAAGACGAAAAAAGGTAGATCCAGTCACATAACCAGTCATAAGACATCAGAGAATTAAAGGGAAAAAAAAGCATAAAATACTTCTGGGGCGAGATTTGAATTCCATACCCTACTAATTTCTACCTATTATATTTTGTCTTCAATCCTATAGATACTTTTGCTACATTGTTAAAGCCCTGATAAAGAGGGGTGGGGGTTGGCCACCAGAAAAAAAAAAAACATTGACTGCCTTATGTTTTCCTGTTGTCACTTGAGATAAAAATATAGTACTCTCAACTCTTGAGATGACCATTTGGCACCCTTTTTGGCTACGGTAATTCTCCACCTTTCTTCAGGACTGTCCCCACTATTTGGTGGGTCACTGATCTGAAACAAGTTTTAAGACCTTTGCTATGCATATACATTGCACAAGGATTACGATGGTATAGGAAGCAAGGGAAAATCTTGAAATAGGTGATTTTGCATGGAATTCCATTTTTGATCTCCAGGCTCTACAAAAAATCTAAAAGTCACGCCTGTGGGACTCGCCTCTTTAAACTGTCCTTAAAGCAATGATGATTTCTTTCTGTTCAGTTCCTATAGGCGACTGCACACCCCTACTTGTTACACCGGGAATAATAACTGTATCGTGTTTATTTTGAAACCCAGACAAGCACCATGACAGCTGGAATTTGAAGGGTACGTGTTTAGAGAATGAACCATTTTAATAAGATTAAGTGTTATGATCAGTCACGCTATCAGAAAGGATTCTGGGTTACAATCTGCAAAACAACATCCATTTTAATTGTATTTGCTCTTGTCTCATTTATGAATGCCTTAAATATTTTCTGCGTATGGGCAGAGGATTGAAGCATGTTGCCGACATGCATGACCATATGAACTGAACTTTTGGGAGGGTTAATGTTTTTATAAACAGGCAGATGTTAGTTTGTACAGGATACAATGTTCTTTGCTCTTATAATCCAATTCAATACAGTATGACGATTTAAAAGAGAAGGTATTTACGTGTCATCACTTTGATCCACATTTAAAATAATGTGGTGCATATTCATGGCTGGAGCCATGCAAACATACCTTGTATGTACCGGTGTCCAGTTTTTTATTTTCTGAGGCCAAATCATGGCGCACAAAACAGACACTGGGTGGATAAATAATTGCTTGGATGATCAAAGTGATCACTGTATCCTTGCCTCCAACCACCCATCCCTCCAAGCAACAAACAATTACTTGTAGAAACCTTCGCCACTTTAACCCTTCTCTTCTCTATTCTGCTACTGACCACCTATATGACATAATCTCTCCCCTGTCCTGTCCTGACCTGATCACTAGATGTACTTGCTCCTCTAACCACATGCAGAATCAGGCCCCGACCGTTACAACCCTGGCAAACTGACAACACTAGAAATCTCAAGAGACATTGCCGTGCTCTTGAACGACTGTGGCATAAAACCAAATGCCTGCAAGACTTCACCCTATATAAATCTGCCCTTCTAAAATACAATTCATGCCTCCATGCTGCCAAACAAGCCTACTTTGCCTCTCTTATTAATTCCTTGTCATCCAGTCCAGTCGGCTCTTCTCATCCTTTAACTCTCTGCTTTGTCCCTCACCCCCTCTACCCACTAACTCACTCACTGCCCAAGAGATTGCCAATCACTTCAAAGACAAGATCGATGCAATTCGTGAGGACATCTCCACTGTGCGTACGTCTTCCTCACCCAACATACCTTGCCTAGCAGCACATTCAACACTCTCCTCTTTTGAATTGGCTACTACTGAAGAGGTTACAAAAATTTTCTTGGATGCCCACCTAACCAATTGTCCCTTGGATCCTGTTCCCTCACAACTACTACGGTCACCCTCTTCTTCTATCCTATGCTCCCTCACCCACATCTTCAATCACTCCCTCTCTAGTGGCATCTTCCCCTCCCCTCTAAAACATGCGCAGATCACTCCCATTCTTAAAAAGCCTTCACTGGACCCTACCAACCTGAACAACTTAAGACCCATCTCATTTCTCCCATTCACCTCTAAACTTCTAGAACGTTTAGTCTACAACCGTCTTAGCTCCTACCGCAATGAAAATAACCTTCCTGACCCCTTACAATCTGGCTTTCGCTTGCAGCACTCCACGGAAACTGCCTTACTAAAACTCACTAACGATTTACTAACTGCTAAAACCAACAGCCAGTACTCCATACTCCTACTACTTGACCTCTCTGCGGTCTTTGATACTGTTGACCACCCGCTCCTTCTCAATAAACTACATTCCCTTGGCCTCCGAGATTCTGCTCTATCCTGGTTCTCTGCCTATTTATCACAGCTCTCCTTCAGTGTCACCTACAACTTTGTCTCCTCCTCTCCATTGCCCCTTTCTGTGGGGGTCCCCCAAGGCTCGTTTCTTGGACCCCTTCTCTTCTCTATCTACACCTCCTCCCTTGGTCACTTAATAACTGCCCATGGCTTCCAATACCACTTATACGCTGATGACACCCAAATCTATCTGTCTACTTCTCACCTCACTCCTTCAGTCTCCTCTCGTATTACTAACTTACTAACTGACATATCAGCATGGATGTCGCACCACTTCCTTAAACTAAATCTGTCTAAAACTGAGCTATTAATATTTTCCCATGCCCCCCTCCATGACTTTTCTATCAAAATCAACAATGCAACCATCAGTCCCTCCCCTCATGCCAGGGTACTAGGTGTAATCCTAGACTCTGACTTGTCATTTCAGCCTCAAATCCAATCGTTGTCAAAAGGTTGTAGAATTCACCTCTGTAACATCTCTAAAATTCGCCCCTTTTTAACAAATGAAATCACCAAGCTCCTCATTCACTCCCTTGTTATCTCTCGCCTTGACTATTGAAAATCCCTTCTCATTGGCTTACCTCTCCATAGGCTATCCCCTCTTCAGTCTATCATGAATGCTGCTGCCAGACTTATCCACCTTACCAACCGCTCAGTGTCTGCCAACCCTCTACTCCAATCCCTACACTGGCTCCCAATCACCCAGCGAATTAAATTTAAAATACTAACCACTACATACAAAGCCATACACAACTCTCCCCCGAGCTACATCACTAATCTTGTCTCCAAATATCACCCAAATTGACCTCTCCGCTCTTCTCAAGACCTCCTGCTTTCAAGCTCTCTCATCTCCTCCTCCCATGCTCGTCTCCAGGATTTCTCCAGAGCCTCTCCAATCCTCTGGAACTCGCTACCTCCATCTATCCGGCTATCCCCTACTCTTGCTTCCTTCAGGCGATCCCTGAAAACTCATCTCTTCAGGAAAGCCTATCACGTCTCCAACTAATCTCCTACCACTTCCACCAGCTCATTCCCCACAGTTACAACCTTTTGTACCACCTGCCCCACCCTATTAGATTGTAAGCTCTTCTGAGCAGGGCCCTCTTGTATTTTATTGTATTATAACTGTATTGTCTCCCTTTTATATTGTAAAGCGCTGCGTAAACTGTTGGCGCTATATAAATCCTGTATAATAATATAATAATAATAATGATCAGGGACGCAGGGTTTGACAATGGTCCTTCTCTAATGACAAAGGGTTCTATCTCTGACAAGGGCAAGACCCACTCAAGCTAGCCTAATCCCTGTCCTCAGGGTCAGCTGATGCCAACCCCAGTGGCATCAGCTGGTGAGGAGTCTGGTGAGGAGTCTGGTGGCCAGTTGTGCATTCAGATCCACTTGTCTTTTTATCACAGGTACATGGAACATTAAATATAGATCCAACAGTCCTAATTTGTGCACGATATAATAGCACAGTTTCTGTAGATTAGGGCTTGCATTGATGAAGCCCAATGAGCCTAAACTAAGAATACAAATCAAAATAAATGGCTGTAGGCTATACCTGTTGTAAGCAACGGCAGTCCTGGGTGTGGAGTCTTTACTGTATATTACAGGTATAACATAGCACCAACAATTTTACGTAGTAGTTCACATATTGTACTTGCATATCTATACCTATAGTCAAGGAGCTTACACTCTAAGGTCCCTATCCCACATGCACATACATACTAGTGCCAATTTACCTACAAGCACATCTTTGGAGTGTGGGAGGAAACCCACACAAGCACGAGAACATGCAAACTCTATGCAGGGAGTGTCCTGGTTGTGTTCTGAACTGAGAACCCTACAGCTGCAAGGTAAAAGTGCTAACCACTAAACCACCATGATGCCCTAGCTTCAAGCCAAGCTGAGAGAAATCCACAATACTTAAAGGAAGCATGACTTTAAAAATTTAAGAATGTGTAACAGATGTACAGTAAGTCCCTACAGAAAGCAAAACAAGGTATCTATGTATGAGAAAAAAAAGTCTAAATCCCAAGGCTAAGTATGCAAATCTTGGATTGAGGTTCATTGTGCATTTGGCTTAAAATATCGAGAATCACAATGTAATGCACTTTCAATGCATGTTGCTCAAAAGCCTTGAAAACAGGTGTACAGATTGTTATATAGCGAGGGGGCATGCAAGAGCTCTAAGTGATTAAGGCTAAGGTTGAGTGAGGCTTAGGTTAGGAGTATACAAGAGAAAGGACAAAAGATATGTACAGATAGCTTGTAGTACTTTCACTGAAACACTCACTACTGTATGTGTTTTCAGGAAACCCACAAACTCCAAACCACGGATGAGCAAATCAGCCTGGGTTTAGTTTGTGAACAGATTCACTTCGCAAACTTTGCAGTAAACCGAACCTCATCCCTACTCTCAACCTACTGGACACCTTTTAGCACAGAATATTTGGGTAATGGGCACAGCCTTGCTACACCTTTCATCACACAGGCCTTGATAAATTAAAGTGCAAGAACGCTCACCCATTGAGGGGTGTTCACCTCTACATAATCTTTATATTTGTGTTTTATAAAGTGAGTTAAATTCTTTCATGTTCCCTGTAACTGCAAGCATGGACACCATCTAGCACTTTGTGCTAGATGGTGTCACTCTCTACCATCTCTAAAAGTCTGTGAGGTACAATGCTGAACTCTATTTAAGCAGAGGGCTTTTTGTTTTTTTCTGGCCCTTGTCTGGTCATCCCATCTCTTACAATCCTCCAACTGCCTGCAACTTCCATTGTGTTCCCTGCAGTCTGCCATCTTGTTGGTATTTGTGTCCTAGCGTGCCCACACAAAGTAGAGGTGAGTTCAGCTAGTCAAGGTGTCAACCTGCAGAGTGAAGGCCCAGGAGATGTTTATAATGGATGCATTGCTGGATTCTTGTGAAGGCCACGGCATGGGTATGCAGACACGCCATTGTACACCAGGTGCCATGTCAAAGAACCTTCTGTCATACTGTTTACCTTAGAAAGTGACACCCAAGACATGAAGTTTACTTTCCATGGCGTACTACCAAAAGAAGTATTACTTCCTGCAATGCTATTTTTTTCCATCATGGTTGCTCTAGTTTAAATAAACTGTCAGATGGGAAAGTAATTTCACACACCTGTAAAAACGATCGTTAAAAAGTTGCATTGTGAAGGAGCCTTGTATTTCCTTTACAATTATGTATAGCCATTGCCACAATGATATCATGCAGCTTTGTAGTTGCATCTGTTGCTTTAGATTGGCTGGCATTTAAAGTAGATACTAAGTTTGTTAAAGCACTGTGTAGCAAAAAACACAACTTTTTATATAAAATATATATATTTTTTTCAGTGCTGCTAATCTCTTTCAGTCACTTTCTGATTACATGCACTCAGTCTAGCATCGGCTGCCCGTCATTGCTTTGGACTGGCTTTCTGACAACTGAGGATCATGCCTGTGCAATGCGTCTTGACATTGCCACCTGATGTCCTCACCAGGTGCATTCGTGAAGGCATGACAAAAGAGGAGCTCTAATATCCCCCGCCCCCCATAACAGGAAGTGCCTAAACAAGGACCCTTACCGGGTATTATATTATTGAAATATGCAGATTTTTAAAAAGGTAAAATAATCTTTGACACAAACATTGAGGTTCACCCAATGTTGTGGAGCAGCCTTTCCTTAAGTTGTATGTAGGTTGGCGTGTCGTGCATGTACAGTCAGCAGCCACAAGCACACAATGCTTGTAGGCATTCTAAAGTTAACCTGTCAAAAGAGTAATGGGCGCTTGCCACAGTTAACCGCCTTCTGACCATAAACATGTAAGTAGACCAAGAAGGTAGGAAAATACGTCAGCAGTTCTTATCTACAAACTTGTCAGTGACTAAAAGTATTGAAGCAAGAAGGTCAAAATGGCATAGAGCTGTGACAAACTCCTTTGGCATTTAGGTTAAAAAAGCCAAAATGCACCCTGTTCATGAGTTGTAAACTACTTTAGCAGAGTAGTTTGCACATCTTGTTGCCCTTCTTGCACCCCCTCCTGCTAAAGCACCCAAGATAGCCACCTCCCTCAGCCCTGACATGACAGTCAGAAAACAGGCATTTTCAGATGGACAGCTCAAAAACTTCTGTGTTCATTTTAAGGCTCATCAATTGTTCCTTTTACATCCAATGGCTATTAGCTAACTTTAAATATTTAATCTGGCAAGCTGATAACATATCTGATACTGATTTTCCAAACTAAAGATGGAAACCCATCTTAAAAACACAATACTGAGAAGAATGTTATAGAATTCCTCAGAGATCACTTCTAAAGAACAAACTAATCCCGACAACACAGATAAGCGCTATCTGACGATGTACCTGGGGTAACATGATAAAGGCAAATCAGTCAGCACGAGTACCAGGTAACGGTCACACGGTACTAGATCAAAGTACCAGACGGAGATGCATGTTGGCAACAATGTACTAGATCTTAGCCAAGATACTGAGAGTTATCGCTTTTAGGATGCTATTTCTAGATGTCTCTATTTTTTTTGTCCACAGATCAGCATGAAAACGTTTTTAAAAAATGTACCGAGCTGGAATTACAGCAACACTTCACGGGAAACATAAATGTTTAAACAGAACTCTGAACACAGTGCAGAATTCCAAAAAAGACCTCAAAAACAGTTATGAAAACATATCCTAAATACCAACAAGTAATTCCTAGACATCTGGGCTATAATGCTGCCTTTAGAAGAAGTTTTGGACACTCACAAATATAATATGTTAATGCCCTGTACACACAACCGGTTTTGCCGTCGAAAGAAACTCTGAAGGTTTTTCCGATGGAATTCCGAAGGAATTCCGCTCAAGCTGTCTTGCATACACACGGTTACACCAAATTCCGACCGTCAAAAACGCGGTGACGTACAACACGTACGACGGGGCTAGAAAACGGAAGTTCAATACCCAGTGCGCCACCCTTTGGGCTCCTTCTGCTAATCTAGTGTTTATTTGGTGTTAGTAGAAGTTTGGTGAAAGACGATTTGCGCTTTTCAGACTCGTGCTTTTACGATCGTTACTGCTCTTCAGTTTGTGCTTGTGGGTTTGTATCTGTTTGTCTTGATGAAATTAAAAAAAAAAAAAAAAAGATGACTATAAAATATAATAATAAACATTATTATGGAGATCTGGCTTTTAAAAAATAAAAGATTATTCATGAGATCATGAAAAATAATAAAGAAATAAGTTTGTGAGAACTCTGTGTGAATATGAGCAGCAAAACAACTTCATTATTCTAGCATTATAAAGAACAAAAAAATGCGCTGCATTAAAAGATCACAGAATTTGCAGCGTGAGGAATGTGCTATCTCCATTACGAACGCTAGTTTTACCACACTGAGCGCTTCCGTCTTGTACTTGCTTCAGAGCATGCGTCATTTTTGGTACGTTGGAACAGCATACAGACAAGCGGATTTCCCAATAGGAATTTGTTCCGTCGGAAAAATCTAGAACATGTTCTTTATCTAAGTCCGTCTGAATTTTCGACGTAAAAAGTCCGATGGGGCATACACACGATCGGAATATACGATGAAAAGCTCCCATTGGACTTTTTCTGTCAGAAATTCCGACCATGTGTACGGGGCATTAGACTGCCCCTGTAAAATCAACTGCCATGTCTAGTTTTTTTTCTCCGCGATTTTGCTAATGTCCTAGGAGGTTGGACGTCTTTTCCTCAGGCCTATTTTTACTCTTTTATATAGGTGCTGGCGATTCTCCTCACCTGTTCATTTTGAAACTCATCCTTTTCCCCTGTTCTGAACCACCAGGTTAATCCTTGGTGTCCTTTTTCCTTGGTCAAGACATTTGACATATTTTCCTTTGTCTCCTATTTCAGCTAGTCTTCACTGGCCATTGATAGCTTTATATTAGATCTTGTAATAGGTTCCACTTACATTGAATAGTTAAGTGACTGTTGCCCACCCCATTTGTACTGCTTTTGGATTCCAAAAGGTCTGTGAATTATTATCCTCCTGTGTGCCTCAATGGACTATAAAGAAAATAAGATTTTTTCTTGAAGTCCATTGAAGGACACAGGTATGGCCTTATGTAATGTTTGCTCAAAAAAACTGTGACATGATGTTTGGAGGCAAATTTTTAGACATTTGGAATGTCTGAACAGAGCCATGGGCAACAGCCACCTAGATGGTGGTGGAATCTAGAACAAGGGGATTTAAAGCTATCAATACCCAATGAAAGATGGCTGAGATAGAACCTGCCCCATTTCCCGATGTACAGGAAGTACATTCAGCATTATCTAATTCTTTACTCCCCAGCCTGACTGTCCCTGGCCTGCCCCTTTCCTTCATTAACATTGGATTTTGAAATCAATCTAATTTCCCAAGCGAAAACCCCATTCATTGTTAGAAATGTGTTTGTTCGAGAAAAAAAAATTAAAACAAAAAAATTCTTAAAATGAAAATATTTGAACAAAATTCTACCAGTGTTTTGCCAGTTTCACTCTTACTTGCTCTTTTTTCGATTTGAGTGGCCAGGAACGGTCTGTCTTGCCGTGAATGACAATGATAGGAGAAGCTGCTGTGAATCCAATTCTCTTAACCCCCCACCCTGTCAGTGCTGCTGATGATGAAGGCATGGATTGGGTAAGAGTAATTGACAGTGGCTTCTCCTGTCATTGACATTCAGGCAGGGCAGACCGTTACTAGCCACCGTTCAAGCCGTTCAGATCCAAGCTAGGTGGTCATGTGACCTAGAACTAAAAGGTAATAGGGGTATTTGGAAAGCATTTTTATACACTCATTTATAATTTAATTTAAAAGTCCACTCCCAACTAAAATTTGTAACTATAGCTCCCTAGGTTTACAAAGACTTTTAAGAAACACCAGCGAGCTAAATGGCCACCAACAGGACCCATGAGTTAAAATAACCCTGTGTATGCTGTAAATACACCTGGGCTAAGCAGAGTGCAAAGGTCAAGGGTCACCAGGGGTTATATGGTTTAAAACACTTAGAACAAGCTAGATGTGGTGAGCTGCAAAAGTCCCTGATGCTAAAATAGCAATGATGGAGTGGGTTACAGGAGCAGGGAATGTGATCTGTCTAAAAGAAACATCAGAGAAGACGAAAACATGCATAGTTCGGCAAACATTTCAAAGAGGAGACAAGTTGTTTGAAAGTCTTTGCCAGCCTGTGTGTTCAGGAACGCAAACGCAGATTAACCTTCTCACTGCAAGCTAAGCAGAGTACTCAGCGTGTTCAGATACATGGGTGCCGCTGCTACATCTGCTCCTGAGCAGCTAAGGAATGGGACACCATTCTAATATTGGACACATGCTGCGATCTGATTGTACCGCTTTGTTTCAATTAAACTGACACAAAACTCTGGTTTAAAAAAATATATATATACTATTCTAGTATGTTTTTTTTCTAACTCAAAAACATTCCTTTTATTCATTTCAGCCTCCTTAAAATCTACAAATTCTTTTTTTTTTCGCCACTCTGATCTGACTTACTTTTAGAGTGTGGCTATGTTCGACCTCCATGGTCCCACTGTATGTAGGCACGTAATCATCTTCCTTTCCTCGTTCCTAAGGTGGACTAGGGACTATGGACTATGGCAGGGGTCTCCAAACTTTCTAAACAAAGGGCCAGTTTACTGTCCTTTAGACTTTAGGGGGCCAGGGCGTTGGTGTCAGAGGGAGGAAAAGTACCCCATTGTTGGTGTCAGTGGGAGGAATTAGTGTCCCATCATTGGTATCAGTGGGAGGAATAGTACGCCATTGTTGGTATCAGTGGGAGGAATAATACCCCACCTTTGGTGTCAGTAGGAAGAATAAAGCCCCATGGTTGGTATCAGTGCTAGGAATCATGCCCTATCATGCTATCAGTGAGAGGAATAGAGTTTTGCTTTAGTGAGAGGAACACTGCCCTAAGGGCTGGATAAAGGGCCCCTGGGCCCTTTATCCAGCGGTTTGGAGACTACTGGGCTATGGGATTTGTAGTGTGCATAGAGCAGTGGACATGAGCTCAACTAACCTGCACTACTCATTCCAAACACAATTCTCTCCTGGGGACCTCATTGAGGCAGAAAAACACAGTAAAAAAACAATTTTATTGAAAAATAGATTACAGGACCATTAAGTACTAGATGTGTATGGATTCTTTTTGGAAAAAAAGGATATTGTTTAGTGTCACTTTAAGAGCTGATGCACATGGCCGTTTAGAGCCAGACAATGCCCAGACCCTCTGGGTGGATGTGGCCGGGTGGAAGACTGTACAAATCAATGATATGGAACAAAGAGGGGCGCCAGACTAAGTGCGGTATGTTAAAAAGAAATTTCAATTTATTCGAAAAAAAAGACAAATTGCAAATCACATCTTAGTCGATACAAAAGGGCATGTAAGGAGTCATTCTAGTCAGTCCTTAGGCTCTCTCAAGTGGTCCTGGTGGATTAGGGACATCCGAAGAAGCACCTGTATAGCTGGAAGTCATAGGAGAGTGGCCGACCGCCGCATAAACCAGCGTGGAACACTAGATGGCACCGCACCGGACGTGACGTCACTTCGGAGGCTGTGCTGACATTGGGGGGTGGTAACGTGTTTTGAAGCTTCTGCTTCTTCCTCAGGCAAATCAATGATAGGCTAGCACAGTCCACATGAAATCGCACATGCAGTTACGCATATACAGTATGTGGCAGCACGACATTAAAGACCACCTTTGTGCTGCCACATTTATGCATACAGATAGCAGCAACGGGTTGACATGCTAACAAAAACTGCTTATGAATGCATAACAAGTCATATGCCGTGTAAACACGATCGGAAATTCCGACAACAAAACTGTGGATTTTTTTTCGATGGATGTTGGCTCAAACTTGTCTTGCATACACACAGTCACACAAATGTTGTCGGAAATTCCGAACGTCAAGAACGTGGTGACTTACAAGACGTACGACGAGTCGAGAAAAATTAAGTTCAATAGCCAGTGCGGCTCTTCTGCTTGATTCCCAACACACACTCGGAATTTCCGACAAGTTTTGTTGTCGGAAAATTTGAGAACCAGCTCTCAAACCTTTGTTGTCGGAAATTCCGACAGCAAATGTCTGATGGAGCCTACACACGGTCGGATTTTCCGACAACAAACTCACATCGAACATTTGCTGTCGGAAATTCTGACCGTGTGTATGCGGCATTAGAACGCAGCTAGAGAAGTAAATAAAGGGAAGCCTAATTATAGTTGGGTTTGTTACATGATAAACTCATTGAATCCTCTGTAATTACATCCCTATTTATATATATGAGGTAAAATGTATCTAAGCCTACACTTAGGCCTCTGTAAAAGCAGAATACCCCTATACAGAGACAACCATTCATTGAAGTCCTAAGCTGGGCTTTTACCACCGTCCTCCGCCGTCCTTATTTATATATATGATGTAAAGTGTATCTATGCTTACATTTAGGCCTCTATATCAGCAGAACATTTCTAAGCAGAGACAACCATTGAAGTCCTAAGCTGGGCTTTTACCACCATCCTCTCCTGTTATATTTATATATGAGGTAAAGTGTATCTAGGCCTACGTTCAGGGGTCTATATAAGACTTACATCCCTATGCAGAGACAACCACTGAAGTCCTAACCTGGGCTTTTTATCACTGTCCTCTCCCATCCTTATTTATATATATATATAAGGTAAAGCGTATCTAGGCCTACATTCAGGCGTTTATATAAGAGGTTCATCCCTATGCAGAGACAACCATTGAAGTCCTAAACTGGGCTTTTACCACTGTCCTCTCCTGTCCTTATTTATATATTTAAGGTAAAGCATATCTAGGCTTACGTTCAGTTGTCTGCATAAGCAGTATACCCTAAGCAGGGACAACCATCGCAGTCCTCAACTGGGCTTTTATCATCGTCTCCTGTCCCACAGATGGACTGCTGCTGCTTAATGATGGGAGTATGTCAGGGATGTCCCTGCAGGGTTGGCTTGATCCATGATACCACAGGGAACAATACAGGATATGAGCAATAGGCGGCATAAGCCACTAGAGGAAATGGAAACCTCGGGCTGAGCAGAGTCCATTCAATCTGCACAGCATGAGCGTCCCATTCCAAACTCCCACCATCCTTCCTGAGGGGGGAATCCAACACCGTCACTTTCTCCACTGCCTGGCACATGAAACTGGCTTAAAGCAACCCTGTTCACAGAGGCTGACCTTCTTCTAAAAATGCTAGTTTCCAGGGTTTACCTCTCTTTTTCTCACTTACTTCCATTTGTTTAGAACAAGCAGTGCACTTTAGTTGTGGTCATGTACACAGCTCAATGGGTAGAAGAGGTGCTCTGAAGGATTAAGGGAAAAAAGGGAGAGAAGCTCGGGAGAGAATCTTGTGGTGTAGATGTGACAAGTAAAGAATGTAGGCTGACTTGTCAGAACAGACATTAACCACCTGAAGACCAGTGTTTTTCTGGCAGCTTTTTTTGCTAGAAAATTACTTGGAACCCCCAAATATTATATATTCTTTTTAAAACAGAGGCCTTAGAGAATAAATTGGTGGGTTTCACAATTTTTTTTGTCACACGGTATTTACACAGCGGTTTTTCAAACGCAATTTTTGGGACAAAAACACACTTTTTAAAATTTTAATGCAAAAAAAAAACACAATACATAACCCAATTTGCTTGTAAAATATAAAAGCTAATGTCACGCCAAGTAAATAGATACCAGAAATGTCACGCTTTCAAATTTTGCACGCCTGCACAACGGCGACATACGACGCAAATTTTACTATCCATAGGCGATGCTTTAAAATCCCGTACAGGTTACCACTTTATATCTACAGAGAAAGTCCAGTGCTAGAATTACTGCCCATGATCTGATTTTTGTGGCTATACCTCATATGTGTGGGACGATCGCTGTTTGCGTGCATGCGGGACTGACGCACGTGTTTGCCTTGGGGCGGGCGGGGGCACTTTCATTTATTATTTTTTTTAATTATTAATTTATTTTATTTTATTTATTTTTACACTGTTGCTTTACATTTTTTAAATCACTTTTATTGCTGGCCCTAGGAATGTAAACATCCTATCGGCAGCAATAGGCAGGTGACAGGTACTCTGTATAGAGGGATCTGGGGTCAATAAGACCCCAAATCCCTCCTTTGCACTGGAAAGCATTCAAAACGCCAAGATCGGCATTTTTGAATACTTATGACTTTCAAAAAATGGCGAAGTTGACAGCCAGGTAAACCGGAAGTGATGTCATGTCTCTGGCCAGCCGACAGACATGCTGGCTGGTAGCTCAGGTCTCCCGGTGGGACAGGAGAGCCCGAGAGAGCAGTTGCAGGCATTATTCCGGTACAACCACTTGAAGTCAAATGACGTACCAGGTACGTCATTTGGCGGCAAGTGGTTAAAGTGTATCTAAACCCAAAACCAAAAATGTTATGTATTGCAGCTCACTAGTCCTTGGTGTGGTGGCTGCTTTTGTTTTCTTTTTTCAAGCTTCTTTTGCTTTATTTTTACCTGGTGATCCTACAAATGACCCACTTCTTGTCCCTGAATGGCTATGTCATCCACTGTATCTATGAAGGGAGCCATCGTTGTCATCCTAGGCCGATCTCCTGATATAGACTACAAACCTGGCTGTATCTCTTTATCTCCATTACATACTGGCCAGGGCATATGTTAGTTTACAAAAAATGGTTAAGAAGGAGGATATTCGTTGGCACAGCTCACATGAAGCGACAAGGACACTGCATTTCTGGCAAGATTAGCAGATATTTTCTGTATTTGATGAAAATGTTCTTAGCTTGAAAAAAAAAATGGAAACTAATGCAGTTACCACATCTAAGGTCTAACCTGCAATATATTCAATTTTTGTTATTGGGTTTAGTTAGCCTTTAAGTATGTGGATACTAATATGTCTGGAAGTTTGCGAGAAGCCCAGATGGAGATTAAGTAACCTTTGTCTCAAGCATGTGAAGAACATAACTGTCTTTATACAGAGGTTGGTCATATTTGATGCTTATTGGAGTTCTTCTGGAGATTCCTACACTGGAGGTACTGGGATCCCGATACATGCAATGATTAAGGATCTTGGACCCTCACTACCTTTCTTTTGGGGCCAAGCGCCTTATTTATTGCATGCATCGGGATCCCAGTACCTCCAGTGTAGGAATCTCCAGAAGAACTTCAATAAGCATCAAATATGGGTACCTGTCATTCATATACCATAAAAGTAGCCATCTTGAGGGTTGTGACATTGTTTATGCTTGTCACTTTACAAAGAACTATTACCTCATACCTTGGCAAAGTCACTACTTCCTTGTAACAAAGAAAAGCTGCATTCTCTAAAATATCGACCCATCTCATAAAACAGCATTTGTTACTGTATGTGGACACAAGAGCTACACATCTAGACAAGGTTATCTGCTTTGCACAAAGAAATTCTTTA
The DNA here is from genome assembly GCF_042186555.1 of Aquarana catesbeiana. Taxonomy (NCBI): domain Eukaryota; kingdom Metazoa; phylum Chordata; class Amphibia; order Anura; family Ranidae; genus Aquarana; species Aquarana catesbeiana. The sequence goes on from NC_133336.1 coordinate 183,323,535, forward strand.
TACAGTAAGTGGTCATGTCATATGTCAGCAGTGATGTCACATGTTTATTCAGAACACATGTAGAAAGTTAAACAAACTTTGACAATCCCTAGTATAGATTTTACGTGAAAATTTACTAGAGATAGAAGCTCTTTCATTATTTTAGCTATTGAAAATTCTTTTAGGTCTGTATCATTGATATACAACCCCGCTCATATTGTCAATATGTGCCCAACTACTCACCTCTCTTATTCTCGGGCTCTGTACAAGAGGGAACGATGCTACATATTTGGTGGTCATGCTCCAAAGTTCAAAGGCTCTGAATTAGGGTTTATTCTTTATTACACACAGTTATGAATTGTAACCTACGTAAAGACCTTACTGAAGCTCTCCTAAACAAACCAATTCAGGGTGCAACACATCAAAAATTATTGGATTTATATTCAGTGCTACCAAATTAACCATAGCTCAAACATGGAAGTCACCCACACTAATGCCGTGTACACACGATTGGACTTTCCGCCAACAAAACCGTAGATTTTTTTCCGAAGGATGTTGGCTCAAACTTGTCTTGCATACACACGGTCACACAAATGTTGGCCCAAAATTCCAAACGGGAGAACGCGGTGACGTACAAGACGTACAACGAGCCGAGAAAAAGTAAGTTCAATAGCCAGTGCCTCTGCTTGATTCAGAGCATGCTTGAACTTTTGTGCAACGGACTTGTGTACACACGATCAGACTTTCCGACAACAAGTTTTGTTGGCTGGAAATTTGAGAACCTGCTATCAAACATTTGTTGGCAGAAATTCCGACAGCAAATTTTCGATGGAGCATACACACGATCGGACTTTCCGACAACAAGCTCACATCGAGCATTTCCCATCAGAAAATCCGACCGTGTGTACGCGGCATTAGTTTTCAAGAGGTCAAAACACGATTTAATGGCACAACGATCCATGAAAAAAATGAACAACCATCTCATTAGATAAATATACATTTCTATGAATTTGGTCCCTGTGGATAACCTGCTTGTAGCCAAATCTGGGAGCCCTGAGTTGATGGGAAAGACCAGAAGGTTGGCTAACCCCCATGGATAGGAGATTGCAAAAAACTCCAACCAAAAGCAGGTATACACCACAGCTGCTGACTTTGCAGCTTAAGGAGAAGTAGTTTGGGGTAGGTAAAAAACATGGTTCAGCTATGGGTTTTTACTGCAAACCCAACCCCCCCCTCCCCCCGTCTCTCAATAACAAGTATCAGTGAGCCCTTATGGCTTCCACTACTTCCATAACTGTTGTGTTGCTGGATATACTACCTAGTATTCCTAACTTTGGCCTATGTTGTTATATAAAAGGTCATGTATTATTTTGATACTCCATGATTAACATGTTGACCTTGCATTGATATTGTACCGTTGAACTGAACATGTGTTCATTACTTACTTTGCACTTGTTGAAACTTTAATAAAACATATTGAATAAGAAAATATCCTGGAGATAAGGCAATAGCAAAACTGCATGAAAGTAACATTCTGGAATTGCTCTTACCTTCTGTGAATGCTTCCCACTGGTAGAGGCGGCCCATAAACTCCTGGTTGTTAAACGTGGAGCATTGTAGAGTCCTGGCATCAGGCTGACTGGCTGGACATGGCTGTGAATGCAACAGAGAATTTAAAAAAAAAATCACAGATCACTCTATTCTGTTTCCTACTTGAAGTAGCAAATCATCAGGATGGATTTACTAAAGGCAAAGAGACTTTGCACTTCCTCAAGTGCAGTTGCTCCAGAGCTTACTAAATACGAAGAAGCTTCATTTTGCAAAGAAAACCCCCCTCCACAGCCTGGCGTTCAATTGAGCACTGTGGGGACAAAACAGAGAGCTAATGACTGACAGTCACCAGCTCTCTGCTCAGTGAAGACTGAGAACTGAGCAATTAGTGGTCTTTGATCGCTCAGTTCTCAGTCTTAGAAATGGTGGATGCATCAGACTCATGCTGCATCCACCTATTGAGTATAAATGTTTATTTGTTTACAAACCCATACGTCTCTTTTATTAAGAAGGTTCTCCACAAAAATTTGGAGTATGCCTGTGGCAATTCAGTCAAAACATTTGTGAGGTCAGATACTGATGTTGTACTATAAGACCTGACCTGCAATTGACATGCCAATATATCCCAAAGGCGTTCAGTAGGGTTGGGGTCAGGGCTCTGTGAAGGCCATTTAAGTTCCTACAGGGATCACTGGATCAGTTAGTTAAAGTATAACTGAAGGCAAAATTTTTTTTTAGTTGTAGATAAAGTGGAGAGGAATTCAAGGGATTAGGTTTTTATTGCAGTCTGTGTCCCTGTTAGGGAGATTTACCCTCTATATTTGTCTGTTTACCGCTATCAGAGAAAGTGAAAGAAATCCCAAATTTTGAGTGATCGTTAGAACGAGAACAGAGGGGAAATCTTCCAATAGGTATCATTAGGTCTGATGACCTTGGTGAGTACCAGGGATTTCCTTCACTTTGGAAGGATTTACCTTGCTTCCTGTTGTACAGAGAAATCTCCCCAATGGGACACAGATAGAAAAAAAAACCTGAGAGGGGTTACAACCTTCCCTTACTCTATCCAAAATTAGAAAAAAAAGTTCTACCTTCAGTTCCACTTTAACGAAGACTAAAAAAGAGATTGGAGGTTTCTTGTTGTTGTAAGGGAGTGAAGGGTCTGGGGAACAGAGGTGCTAAGTGCCACAGAAAGGTTCTTTGGGGCAACATCCAGGGCATCACCAAACCCACCATCCAACTTTGGCCTGCAGAGGGGGTGGCAAGTGCATCTCTGGACTCATCTATGAGGAGCCCTGCAGAGTGATCAAGGTTTTCCTCAATAACTTTCTTTGCAATGCCCTCACCTATGAGCATGCTAAAAGGAAGACCACCATGGATGTGGTGTATGCTCTCAAACAACTGGGACGCAGTCAACCTTAAATATTTTTTGTAGGTACAATTACATACTGGCATTCTACTGCCAAAGCCAGTTCAGTATACTTAGGTCCCTGATAGACTGATTTTGGTGGAATATAAGAAAGTTTAAATGACATACAGTATAATACAGTATACAGTATACATAATTCATTCTGATAAATTGATTTTGCCAAATTTCCATATTTCAGCTAGAGCGAACACAAGTTCAAAAGTATATGGGCATTTTTTAATTCTATTTTTTACAGTTATTTTTTTCTTATGGGTTGCTTCTATTTTCCTACTGCTGTATTGAAAAAGACAGTAAGTGTTTGTGGGTTTTTTACTGTCTGCGTTAGAAATGGAAATATGGGATGGGTTTTATTGGCTTACCAGTGTTAGTATTGTTATAAAGACAGTTGCCAAAATAGATACTATTTATTATTGTGCAATGAAGCATTTTTTCGAACTATATTTAAACTTATTTCAGACCAGAACATATTGGGATCCAGCCTGAGAGAGTCATGCCCTCTTCTGGACACCAGGTCCCTCTTTCTTATTGTGCATATAAGCTGACCGTGGATGTTCTCCAACAACCTTGGCATCTCTTCCATCGCTTTCCATGTCTTCTATACCAGCTGATTTTATAGAGATATTATAAACTGCGGGAGTGGCAGCAACAGGCAGATGTATTCCACTTTAGGTCCCCGTGAGAGACAGGCAAATGCAAACATGCCAAACATGAATTATAATTAGGTCTTGTTTGAACAAAATAGAGAACCGTTGATGGCTGATGAGCCTGCTCCACTATTCCCGTCTGTCACACTGAATGTAAAAATACTTTGCACAAATTCCACAAACTCTGTAATTATAGTTTAATGTGAGCCGTACTGGCAGGGTCTTGATAAGACTGGCCAAACTTGCTGAAGACTTAGTAAGCAGAAAGCATTAAAAACATGTCATGCCTTTTCAGGAGGGCAAGTCTGCTTTGCACGAGATAAGTGGGCTTGTATAGTAACAGTACAAAGAACGATGATGGGTTGCAAGTTGCTCTAGCCCACCACAATCAAACAGTAGAATTCTGTTAGACTTAAGCCTTGTACACACAATGAGATTATCGGACGTATGATCATCTGGGGGATTTTTTTTTTTGCATGCTAGTCCTCATATCAAAAATGAAGAGGTTACTAAACTTATGAAAATTTTTGTGCGACAGAATAAAAATTTGGAAATGATGTCATGTATTGTATTGTATTTGTACTGTATTTTCGGACGACAACTGTACCAATTAAACGAAAATTGTACGATCCAACATCATTCAAGAAAAATGTTCTTGTATGTCCTTTCCTAATTTTGGATGAACGGGAGTTGGGCTTGGCCCCTCCAGTGAAGGGGACTCTTAAGGCGTCAGCATACCAAGACATTTTGGACAGTTTTATGCTCAAAACTTTGTGGGATCGGTTCGGCCTGCACAGAGTCCCGGCCTCTCAAAGGCTATGTACTAATGGTCAGATTACCATATGGTCGCTTCAAAAGCTGTATTTTTCGTACAATTTTCTGATCATGTGTACGGGTCTGTAGGCTTTAGGGTTTAGTGTTCAGGATAGTCTTCGGAGATAGATTAGGGGTTAAGTTTAAGGCCTCTTGCACACAGCAGTAAAAAGTGTTGAGCTTTTTACTGATCTGAAATGAGATGCATTGTCATCTATGGGACATTCCACACAAGTAAAGATCAGTAATACAGCGTTGAGTACAGAACAGTAAAACAAAAATAGGGAACTTTTTATTTGACTGCAGTAATTTACTCGTCTATAAGGCCCCTTGCATACTGGCATCATAATTTACTGATGTTTACTTAGGAACTTGTGGACAGTCCTTGAGTAAAAAACAGTGTGTAAAGACCTGAGTAATGTTGAGTATAGGCGTGTAAAGGTGCGTCAGCATACCAAGACATTTTGGACAATTTTATGCTCCCAACTTTGTGGGAACAGTTTGGGGATGGCCCCTTCCTGTTCCAACATGACTGCGCACCAGTGCACAAAGCAAGGTCCATAAAGATATGTATGAGCAATTTTTGGGTGGAGGAACCTAACTGGCCTGCCTTCTACCCAATAGAACACCTTTGGGATGAATTAGTGGAGACTGCAATCCAGGCCTTCTCGTCCAACATAAGTGCCTGACCTCACAAATGCGCTTCTGGAAGAATGGTCAAGCATTCCCATAGACACACTCCTAAACCTTCCCAGAAGAGTTGAAGCTGTTATAACGGCAAAGGGTGGGCCAATTCAACAGACCAAGACTGGGATGCCATTAAGGTTCATATACGTGTAAAGGCAGGCGTCCCAATACTTTTGGTAATATAGTGTACGTGAACCCAGCCTAACATGTCTTATCCCTCCCCCAGCCTGTGACTAGACAGTGAAATATGAATCAGCACACCAATGGGCTCAACACTTTGCTCTCTCTTCCTATCAGCATACTCCTTGTACTGCAGCACAACTGATTGCCTTCTTGTACTACTTCTCCTTCACCTAGTCTAAGCTCTGTTCTAGGAATTACCAGAAGCGTATAACAATTCCAATTTAGGTACTTAGCCTGCTTGCATTTAAAAAATACATTAATGATGTTTTAATGAATACAGATCTGCATTTAAACAGAATGAAGCTCTCTCAAACACAACTATTTTAATTCTTATGCTGCTAGTACTAGTAAATAGATAGAAAGTATATTCTCCGGTTTCCTCCCACATTCCAAAGACATGCTAGTAGGTTAATTGGGTTCTGTCTAAATTGGCCCTAGTATTTGAATGTGAGTTAGGGACTTTAGATTGTAAGCTCCTTGAGGGTAGGGACCAATGTGAATGTACAATATATAATGTACAATGTATATGTAAGGCGCTGCGTAAATTGACGGTGCTTTATAAGTATCTTAAATAATAATAACAACATTATATTTGCTTATTTGAAACTTTTTTTTTTTTTTTTTTTACATTTCTTTAGTTTCTTTCTGGTTTCTAGCCTAGGCCAAAACGATGTCACAGATCCCAGAAGTCTTCACATGGAAGAGAGGGGCTTTCTCAGCTAGGCACACCCTCCTGTCTGCATGCCTGAACTAAGGGCACATGGATTCCAGGAAGTAAATGCCACTTGAATCATCTGCCTTTACTCAAGATGGACAAAGCTAGAAAGACTTGCAGACGTTTTTCAAAGTGCTTTCTCAAGAACATAAAGCATGGAGCGTGGATGAGTTTGCTTTGAATATTAAAAATTAATTAAATAGGGTTTTTTGTTTGCGGTGCTCAGATACAGTTGAGATCTCCTTTATTATGCATCTTTTATATTTGCCTGGAGTCCAGCTTTAAAACGGGGTGTTAAGATTAACTGTCAGGACTTTGACACTAAAAGGTATGAGGGATAAGAAGTGACATACTGACCCAAACAAATTTGGTCTGTGTCTCTAAATTGCAATGATTGAACTGGTTGGACTGCCAAGGAAGCAAAACTGGATGACTGTTATTGGACATGTCCTCTATTTCCTCAATGAAGGGCCATTTACTGGTTGCATGCAGGTCACTTCAAACTTCAGTGCGCTATTTTCTATAAAAGTGACCATTTGCATCAATTTAAGTTAATGTCCTTGCCTCCTGACATGTCATAAACATAAAGGAATGGCAAGGCCAATTTTCATCCAAAATCTAAATTAGGCAACAGCAGCTTTGGCAGATTTCATTGGTTAAAGCTTACTGAAGCACGTAATAGTCTCACAGGCATGGGCATAGCATTAGGGGTTGCAGGGGTTGCAATTGTGACCCCACCCCTAGCTCCAGGGGGCCTACAGCTCTACTCCCTGCTGTCATATTACATTTGATTACCTCCACAAAATCCCAGAGCTGGAGTCCAGCTCCAATCCACCTTGTGTCCCCCAGGGCCCAAGCCAAGTTCTATAATCCATTAATCAGCTTCCAGTTGTTTGCATCTCCCCAGTCCACACCCTTCCTCTGCTCTCATTGGCTGGGGTCATGTCATTACTGGTATGGGGGTGGGGACAAGGCCATGTCATTACTAGGATGGGGGAGGGAGGTTGAGGTCATGTCATTAATAGGATAGAGGGGGAGGAAGGGACAAGGTCATGTCCTTACTAGGATGGGGGAGGGAGGTGAGGTTATGCCATTAATAGTATAAAGGGGAGGAAGGGACAAGGTCATGTCCTTACTAGGATGGGGGAGGGAGGTGAGGTTATGCCATTAATAGTATAAAGGGGAGGAAGGGACAAGGTCATGTCCTTACTAGGATGGGGGAGGGAGGTGAGGTCATGCCATTAATAGTATAAAGGGGGAGGAAGGGACAAGGTCATGTCCTTACTAGGATGGGGGAGGGAGGTGAGGTCATGCCATTAATAGTATAAAGGGGGAGGAAGGGACAAGGTGATGTCCTTACTAGGATGGGGGAGGGAGGTGAGGTCATGCCATTAATAGAATAAAGGGGGAGGAAGGGACAAGGTCATGTCATTACTAGGATGGGGGGCAAGGTCATGTCATCGCTAGGATGGGGGAGAGGTCATGTCATCACTAGAATGGGGGAAGGGGGCATTGTTGTCATGTGATTACTAGGATGGTTTCTACAAAATATTTTGAATTACCCTCTCAATATGTACATAAATCTCTGAAATAACTCTTTAGCCACTTGGAGTATCTTGGCGCGTAATGGGAGTATCTTGGTGTGCAGTGGAAGGGGCAGGTGGTAGTGAGGGGCCCCCGGACAACTTTTGCATCGGGGCCCAGAAACTTCAAGCTACGCCTCTGCTCACAGGAACAGGTAATAGCAATCCCACTTGGAGAAAATGGAAGCAACGTCCTTTTTCACTCTGAGAAGAAGTTGAGTCACTTCAAACCAACTTTTTTTCTTAGAGCACCAGCATGATGGAGGGGAACTAGATAACTGGCAGCCACTCTAAACGCATGGCTCTAAAAAGGCCTGATGTGTAATCATATTGTGATTTATAGCATACCTCTTGGTTGCACGACTTGTACTGTTTCTTTTCACCCTCACAATGGAATTCCTCTGTTCCTGGATTATACAAGTTCCACTGAGGAAGTTCGGTGTTCTGATGCTGACTTGACCTTTGATCCTGCCCTCTGTCAAAAGTCATTGGCAGATTTCTTCCCAGCGAAGTCCAGGGATCTCCCTGAACTGGGTTATCTTTATACAGACTGTGATAGGCCCTACTACTATCTGTGTTATGTCTGTACGGACTTTGTCTCTGGCTGCGGGATCTTGGTTGGTGTGACATCTCTGCCTTTTGCTCATTTTCTGTTGCTTCATCACTGATGGAATCATTATTTTGTATTGTCTTTGTGACCTGTCTATTAGAATGTTCATAAATAAATCTCCTATCATGATGATTTCTCTCGCTTTCTGCTGGCTGCCTATTTTTTATTGAAACATCCACTCTATGACCTAATAGCTTGCTTTGCATCGGTCTCACTGTACCAGTTATCTTTGTGGATAAGATCTTCTTACTGTTCTCTTTTTTTACTTGGGTAGCGGAACTTTTCAATATACTTGTCCTGATAAGCTCATCTTCTTCAACATGCTTCAATGCTTGATTTACAGGTGACATTGGTGTTGAGGATATCTTATGGATCTGAGGTAGTTTTTTGGCAGCCAATACATTTTCATACATTGTTCTCCTGTTGTTAAGTTCCTCTGGATCTTCTACTCTAGCTTTTTCTGAAGTGTCTCTATGACCATCAAAGTCAACCCAGGAATCCCAAATAACAAACTGGGAATCTTGATTGCCATCTGTCCCTTTGATGGAGGATTTCAATTTTGGGGCTGCTTCTGCAGAATCAACATTCTTTCCAATGCTAAAATCATATTCTGGTGACTCTGTCCATGATGAGTAATCAGATTGCCTAAACCTTTTTGGCTTCTTTACTAACTGTAATCTCCTTTTAGAAGACGTCCCAATGATATCTGTGGCCTGACTGGGAGACTGATTATTGAGCATTCTCTGGCTTTCCATTGATGGTTTAGTTGGCCTAAGCTCTTTCCTGTTATCTTGTCTGGGACTTGCCGTCGTGCTAAAGGTCATAATTTTATGGTGTCTCTTGGACCTCTGTGATTCCTCCTTTTCAGTATGAAGTGGCAAAGCAAATGGTACCTTCCCATAACCATATTTTCCTGGTTTGATTGCATTTCTAACTCGAGATCTAAAAGTAAAAAGACAAACCAAAATCAGTTGATGAATTTCTTAAACTTCCCAAATTATTACTCAAGTAAACATTTAGAATGCTGCAAACGTTCCCCCTGATAACAATAATTAATATGCATAATTTAGGCCAGCTGCAATCCATGATTCATGATGAGGGGTATATTAATTGCAATGTTATCGTTTGGCTAAAAAAAATCCAAAATCCCCTTTCACCTCATCCGTAATTCTTGGCACAAGGCACAGAACGGCAAAGGAAAACAGATTCCAAGGAGCTACTGCCCATACAAGGCATTAAGAAAGTTGCAAGGACATTTAAACACTTAATTGCTTTTTCTGCAGAGATTAAGTATAAATTTCCAACAATTTCTTTTGCTTAAAATAAACATGATTGATATCCAAAAATCAGGATTGTTTTGGCTACTCTGTAAATCACATCTCCTGCATTAAAAAAATATTAAAAGGTGAAATTTCAAAAGACTAACACTTTATTGTAAATTGGTCCAAGTTTTCAAAGTAACTGTATTGGAATCAGACAAAATGTTCATTCCAAAAAACACCAATTTATATTACATGACAGCTTTACAATAGGTGTTCAGAAACAAAATAAAGCTATAAAACACATTTAAACATAGAATCTTATACAGGGACAAGTAGAAAGATTTACAGTATCTCACAAAATTGAGTACACTCCTCACATTTTTGTAAATATTTTATTATACCTTTTCATGTGACAACACTAAATAAATTACACTTTGCTAAAATGTAATGTAGTGAGTGTACAGCTTGTATAACAGTGTAAATTTGCTGTCCCCTCAAAATAACTCAACACACAGCCATTAATGTCTAAACTGCTGGCAACAAAAGTGAGTACACTCCTAAGTGAAAATGTGCAAATTGGGCCAAAAGTGTCAATATTTTGTGTGGGCAACATTATTTTCCAGCACTGCCTTAACCCTCTTGGGCATGGAGTTCACCAGAGCTTCACAGGTTACCACTGGAGTCCTCTTCCAGTACTCCATGACAACATCACTGAGCTGGTGGATGTTAGATTCCTTGCACTCCGCCACCTTCTGTTTGAGGATACCCCACAGATGCTCAATAGGGTTTAGGTCTGGAGACATGCTTGACCAGTCCATCACCTTTACCCTCAGCTTCTTTAGCAAGGCAGTGGTCGTCTTGGAGGTGTGTTTGTGGTCGTTATCATGTTGGAATACTGCCCTGCGGCCCAGTCTCCGAAGGGAGGGGATCATGCTCTGCTTCAGTATGTCACAGTACATGTTGGCAATCATGGTTCCCTCAATGAACTAAAGCTCCCGAGTGCAGGCAGCACTCAAGCAGCCCCAGACCATGACACTCCCACCACCATGCTTGACTGTAGGCAAGACACACTTGTCTTTGTGCTCATCACCTGGTTGCCGCCAAACACGCTTGACACCATCTGATCCAAATAAGTTTATCTTGGTGTCATCAGACCACAGGACATGGTTCCAGTAATCCATATTCTTAGTCTGCTTGTCTTCAGCAAACTGTTTTCTGGCTTTTTTGTGCATCATCTTTAGAGGAGGCTTCCTTCCGGGACGACAATTTGATGCAGTGTGTGGTGTATGGTCTGAGCACTGACAGGCTGACCCCCCACCCCTTCAACCTCTGCAGCAATGCTGGCAGCACTCGTACGTCTACTTCCCAAAGACAACCTCTGGATATGACACTGAGCACGTGCACTCAACTTCTTTGGTCGACCATAGTGAGACCAGTTCTGAGTGAAAGCTGTCCTGTTAAACCGCTGTATGGTTTTGGCACACATGCTGCAGCTCAGTTTCAGGGTCTTGGCAATCTTCTTATAGCCTAGGCCATCTTTATGTAAAGCAACAATTCTTTTTTTTCAGATCCTCAGAGTTCTTTGCCAGGAGCTGCCATGTTGAACTCCCAGTGAAGTGACCAGTATGAGAGAGTGAGAGGGATAACACCAAATTTAACACATCTGCTCCCCATTCATACCTGAGACCTTGTAACACTAACAAGTCACATAACACCGGGGGGGGGGGATGGCTAATTGGGCCCAATTCGGACATTTTCACTTAGGGGTGTACTCACTTTTGTTGCCAGCAGTGTAGACATTATGTCAGGTCACCTGAGTCCAGTTGACAGATGCACCCCGTTGGGGTCTGGAGTGCACCGCAAGGTAGTGGACCCTATGGCTGACTGCTGCAGATGGAGCTCTAAGTGATACAGGAGAGCAGGTACTCTGTAGAACCAACATGTGTGACACTGGGAGCTAGAGCATGAGATTTCCCAGGGCACGGAATCTAAGGGCCAGCAGGTGTTCACCAGAGGCCCCTAGTGGGGATGGATTTAGCTGCAGTCTGGCTCCAGGTTGCGACCCCTAGGGCCTCCTAGCTCACGCTTACGGTAGACTATATGGAGGTAGAGAGGAAGCAGCAGACTGCGACAACAAAGGATAGTCAGGAGATAGCCAAAAGTCAGGGCAACAAGCAGGTAAAGATAGTCAGGAGATAGACAAAGGTCGGGTTAACAAGCAGGTAAATATAGTCAAGAACAAGCCAAGATTGGTAACTGGAATCAGACGTACTGTAGCACACAGAGCAAGTAGCACACGGAAGCCAAAAACACAATATTGATCAGCAAGGCTGGTTTTGCAGTGCACAGGTTAATATAGAGTTCCCTGATAGGGGCTGGGGTAGAGACATGCTTTGAGGAGAGATAACTTAAAGTGATTGTAAAGGTTTGCATTTAAAAAAAAAAACATATCATACTTGCCTCCACTGTGCAGTTTGTTTTGCAAGGAGTGGCCCTAAACCTCATCTTCTGGGGTCCCTCGGTGGCTCTTGTGGGTCCTCCCCGCATCAGATAACCCCCTAGGAGAAGCTCTCTCTCGGGGGGTTACCTTGCGAGCATCCATAGATGCAAATGCTGGACTCGGCCCCGCCCCCTCCGGCGCTCGCGTCATTGGTTTTGATTGACAGCAGTGGGAGCCAATGGCTGCACTGCTATCAATCCATCCAATCAAGAGCCGAGAACCCCCAGGCAGAGGAAGGGCTCAGGTAAGTAAAACGGGGGGGGGGGGCTGGGGGGCCAGTCACTGCCAGGTGTTTTTTCACCTTAATGCATAGGATTACAACCCCTTTAAGCAGCCATGTGAGAGTGGCTGGCCTCTAAAGCTGAGCACCTTGAGAGGTAGGCTGACAGACAAACATTACTGCATACCCATGACACATTAATGGTTGTGCGTTGAGTTATTTTGAGGGGACAGCAAATTTACACTGTTATACAAGCTGTACACTCACTACTTTACATTGTAGCAAAGTGTCATTTCTTCAGTGTTGTCATATGAAATGATATATAAAAATATTTACAAAAACGTGAGGGGTGTACTCACTTTTGTGAGATACTGTAGGTGTTTAATGAAGAGACATATATAAATAAGAGCCTTCGTGTGCTGGTAAACCTGGAGAGCAGCAGAAGCCACAATTCGGCTTCTACCTCTCTGAGACGATGTACCTCATAGGGACCAGCAAAAGCAGAAGAAATGGGTGATGAAATCATTTATAAAGGGATGTGGCACTGATGTACCACTTAAAGACTGCTTCTTTAAGTGGTATTATGCATTTATGCTACCAATAGTACAAATGGTCTCAGTACCAGGAGCCTATAGCTAGTAGTTTTTGGAGTGGGGTTTCCAGAGAGACCCTGCTGAGTCCAAGGGGACTCAGCAGGGTCTCAGAATAGCGAAAGCTGTCTGGTGATAACTTGCACCTCCATGACTAGAGTATTAAAGATGAATATGTCTCATACTACTTGTCCACCAATCCACCACTTTATTAATACCTTAGTAACTCGTATGAGGCACTGTAATTTAATGACCATAGCAGCCTTTAAGTAACAAAATGTATACATAACATAATAACAGTCAGTGCAATATGAATGCAGCCCCAAGGTCCTTGGAGTCATTTCTACATACAGTAACTGAGTTCCTGTTTAAACACGTAAGGTGGGCCTCCAGCCATACAAAACTGACTTGAAGACAACTGCACCAATAACTGCAGATACTATCATGAACAACCTCCAGTTCATTGTCCCAGAACCATACAAAATAAGGGGAACCACAGCAAAGACGAGTCCTCTTTCAAGGAATTTGAATTCCACCAGCTGCTATCATTCTACAGACCAACCTGTACCAGTTCACAGCAGGACAATAGCCATAAAAATAAACTTAAGAGGGGAGGAAGGGTGGGAAGTTTTCCCAATACCAGCTATCTTCCAGCTGACAACTTTCCTGAGACCCTCCTCAGACATCTCTTGAAGCCCCTCCTGTGCTTGTTTGACCCATCAATCAGGTAAGTACCCCAACACCATATTTTCTTTTAATTTCAAAAATTCTCCTTCTATTCCAAACCCCCTTTTAACCCAGTCATGTAGGCCCTATGTCTATGACTCTCTTCTTTTACCCCAGGTCTAACTTTAATATGACAGCTGTATCCCAGGCTCACAGTGCTGCAAAATGCATGGGAAAAAGGTCCTGAGCAACATACCAACAATAGAATGTCTGATGTCAGTGCTATATCATTCACAAATGGCATGTCTTGACTGTTGTGTAGTTTGTATAATAAGGCTGCCAAGGTCTACTAGGTCTACGTTCACTTTAACTAGGGGCTAGGTGCACTATAAAGATGAATTCCAGACATGGTTAATTTTTACATAATTACACAGGTCCAGCTTGAACCAATGTAATCACTGTATGTATATATCATACCAGGCCAATGTCCCTGGAAGCTGGGACACGCTAAAGTAGACACTGCTACTTTAGTGATCTCCACTTGCTTCCGAGTCCTGTGCTCAGTGTCTGACCTGACTGTGAATACCAGAGCTCAGCCACTCAGCTCGGGCACCATTCAGAGAATGGTTTGCATTACATTTGTTTGCAAGGGGTTCTCTGATTACATGAGGTGGAGCGTGTGATGTCACCGCCAAATCGTCCAATCAGAGAATGTCTTGCATTAATTCAGAAAGTGCAAAGCACCTGGAAGCAAGCAAAGATTATTGAAGTAACTGTGTCCACTTCAGTGATTTCCAGCCTCCAGGGGCATTGGCCAGGTATGATATATACATAGTTCTATTGGTCCAAGCTGAACCAATGTAACTATGTAAAAACAGAACAGTGGGGTTCTTCTTAACATTTACCATCCTCAAAACACTTCACCCCAAAAGAAAGTCATTTTCACTTAATCCCTCCAACAGTAAAACTTTACTTAAAGTGGTATTAAACCCAAAAGCAAAAATGTATCATATTGCAGCTTACCATTCTCTAGATGTGATGGCCGCATTTATTTTATTTTTTAGGCTTTTATTTACGTTCCTAGTAAACTGACCAGTATGTCTGGTGTTTTTCAACAGAACAAGCTCTCCTACACATGTATCAGTTAAGAGTATTGAGACAAACCATTTACCACTAACATGGGCATTTAAAACCGTAACCTGAGTCTTTTAAGATGGCAGGTGTATAGAGGGCCTAGCTGCCTGATGTGACATCAGTTGCAATACTAACAATTTGGGTTGTGGTCTCTGTAAGAGGAAGAGTACTCAGGGACTCTCACCCATGAACGGTGAGGGGTTCCAGGGTGATCTGGTAAAGGGGGAAAACTGACTTGCAGATTTTTCAGGATTATTAAGTCCAGATATGAGACACAGAATTCAGAGGGTTGGAGAGATTTTTGGATGGGAAAGACCCTCCAAACCTGACTACGGGTATCTTGGTCCTGTATCGGTTAACCCGCCTACAAAAGAGGGCTGAAAAGGGCAGGAAGCTGTCAGCAGGTGTTTGTAGAGGTGTTGAGCGGAAGAGGACAGAGTTGTGGGAAGGTTGTGGACTGTCTGGCTATTGAGACGCTGCCTGTGCTCCTGTGGCCCTTTTCTAGAACCCAAAGCAGGAGGGACTTTCAACCCTGTTAAGGGGCAAGGTTTTGCTGGTGGCAAGCTGAAAGTTTGAGTTAAAGCAGGAGTGGATGGACTGTTTTTTTTTTTTGTTTTGCATACTGAAGTAAGCTGTTATCGATTATCCTTTGAAAAATAAAGACTCTTTGCTTTTACTAACTCGGCTGGCTGGTGATCTTGGACCTCCCAAGATATTACAATGTAAATAAGCTTATACGAGCTGTTTTTCCACTGTTCAGGAAGGTATATGGCCAATAGCTATACAAGGAAAGGCCACCACTTTGCCTTTGCAATTAAAGGAATATCTGGCCATGTAAAGTGGTGTTAACAATGAGGGGTCATTGCCCCATGAGAACTCTCTATTTAGTTATAGGAATTTGAAGCTCAGATGCCAGCAGAAGATTGCCAGCTGTATTTTAATGATAGTTTTTTTTTTGTTTTTTTTGCAAGAAGCAACCTACCTGCGTGAAAACCGAGACTCTTTAGTAGGGGTAAGAGGAGGCAAAGCTTGTCCTAGGTTGGTTTCCTCCCAACTTTCAGGTTTCAGAAGTGGAATAGAATCTGGAAAGAATGGCCATGGTGCAGAAGAATCATCACTTCTTGAAGCATTCCTTGCATTAAATTGTATAGGACTATCTTTGTGTGGTTTCCTATGGATGGAGATAGTTTCAGAAGCACGCAGAGCATCTTGTCTATGCGGGACATCCAATGGAGATGGCTGCCACAATGTGTCGGGGTTCCTTGGTACTCCACGTCCTCGGTTTGTTGTGGATCGATGATAGGGAGAGTATTCTCGTCTTGGATATAGTTGGGATCCATCAGGAACTGTTTCTTGTCTGGTGTTGCGGTTAAAAAGATTGTAGCGGGACGACGATGGGTTTCTTGGCATGTAAGGGTCTACATAGGCAGCTGCAATTTCTCCTTCTGTATGAAATGGGTAAGATGGCCTAGCTGGTCCCATAGAGAAAACATTAGATCTATCATCATGAAATGGAGGCTGAGGTTGGGGTTGAACAATATGAGGGTTTGGCTCTGATCTTGGCATCCAGGGAACTTGCTGATATGGAGTCAAACAAGTTCGACTTCTCTCAATAACTCCTAAGCCACAAGTTTGAGAGCACGAAGACCAAGGTCCCCAAAGGCCCCACACGCCAGCAATTTTATTCTCAACAACTTCATCCTCTAAGGCTTGTCTTGGCGTCCGATGAGGTAACTGTAAAGCACAAAGAGAAGCATATGATTAAAAAAATTATTATTTTATTCATCATTAAAAGCATATAAATATAAGTAGACCCCTAATTAAAAGCGAAAGCTGGTAGATGTCCAACTGCTTGTGTCCTACAGGAACGAATGTAAAGAACTAGCCACAATCAATGGCTAGATTGATCCAGAATTTAAACAAAATGGTAAATGAAAAATGGCAGCATTTCTAACCACAATCTATAACTTAAAGTAAAAAAAAAGGATCTTCATTTATAGGGGCATCTTACAAACCATATGATTTTGCCTACTGATCAGATTTAAACCTTTAGATTTCAAGCATCAGTTTTGTAAATGTAAATACATAATCATTTTAAACGTTAACTGCAGAATATATTTCACCCAAGGGAGCACAGGTTCTCTTAATTCTATGTCTAGCTGCTGCAAAACAAGTCTGCTCATTTCCACCACCTGGGAAACCAACAAAATAACTAATAGAAGAACTATTGTGATCTATTAGCGTTAGTGTACACTGGCATTTGTGTTTTAATGTTGACATAAGCAGGTCATTACACTCACCACAAACTCTTTAATGCCTCAAAAACATGGGCTCAATGAGACCTGTTTTTATGATTTAAAAAAAAAAGTGACAGTGTCTGTGCAAAAGTTTCTTCTCCAACCTACTGATACTTACCTTGTCGGCACTACACCGCAGCTCCTTTCTCCATCACAGCCAGCACAAATCCTCAGTATATCCTGATGTTGGACGCTAGGGGAGTGGTGACACCACAACCCTCGGTAATGTGACAATGCCAGGGTCTAGTAATTGGCTGCTAGATATGATTTTCTACATGGGAGGAAGTCACGTGTTCCCCCATACTTGAAAGCACCATGTATTGTTGTCAGCTGTTATGAAGTGCTGAAATGGCTAGAACTTTTGGAGTTTTGCAGTCTCACTGGATGGATAAATAAAACAGAAGGACCCAAATCCAAAATCTTTCTTGGAGAAATGCTGCACTAGAATAAATTGATGACCATGTTTTGGGGCCCATGATGTCTGCTAAAGCGAAAGGTTGGCCAATCTAAACTCTAATATTCCCCAACAACTAAAACAAGATGCTGATAGCTTTAGTTACATGAGCAGCAACTTCTCCAGGAAAGGTAAGTTCTTCCTCTCTTGTACTTTTTTTTGCCTTCTCCAGTAAGACTGTTAGGATACTGTAACTTTATGTTACCATTTGTGTAGAGATACTCTTTAATAATTTTTTAGTGATTACGAAACGTTTCAGGGCCAATGTCTTCTATCACAAGGGCAATCACCTCTGGAACACAAGTGATTTTGAATGCCTGGTCTACACTGTTTAACACGTCTCATCTTTGTTATGTGAGATGTCACCGTATGGAAAAAATAGCTGCGTAATGACTTCCAATGCAATCCAGATTTTCAAGGCTGGGAACTGCATTAAATAGACCCAAGAGCCAAACTGTACTACACTCCTCCTTCATAAACTTTAATGTTCTACCATTCACAATCTGCTGTCAACACGGCAATCTCTCTGAGACATCAGCATTCCCCAGACACATTTCAGCAAAATGATCCATCAAGTACGCTATATTTTACACGCTACCATGGACATCAAAAACCCGAATATCATTTCAAAACAGCCGTATCAATGTAACTGTTACACAAACAGTAATTTGCCAATCTCTCTGTTTTCAGTGCGATTGTTCCAGCTCTGTGGAGTACAAAGGGACGGTATAGAGATATTTGTACTGCATAGCGATGGAGGGTTTGTGTGAACGAGACACAATAGGACTGCACACAGAATAATACTCTTTCATGTTGCGTGTCCTATCAAGGCTGGGATCTGTCTCTCCTGGACAAAGGCCTGCAACGGAAGAGGAGTGAACTTTGCCAAGTCAGAAATAGCAGCAGCGTAACAATGACATGTGCTGTCACTGGGATTCCAATACTACTACCAACTGAGGTATTCCTGACATCAGAAATTCTACAATCCCCCGCTCTCTTCACACATCACATGCAACAATGAGAACCTGTCACTGGTAACCACTCAACCACATGTAATGCCTGACAGCTAAAGTAATGAAGAGGAACATGGCTAAGCACTATCTACATCTAAACTGACCCCAAACATCACCCAATAACATTTCAAGAAAACAAAAATCTATTCTATAAAATCAAAACCATCTTATTCCTAAAGACCTTGTGCACACAAATACTTGCAGGCAAAAAATTAGCTTAACATGAAAAAAACAGTGTTTTCCTGCATCTGGGGAGCCACAGGTGGGTTGTACAGGTGGCCATAGAAATGAATGGCTGTACACCCCTGAATCTGTGCAAATGCTAATGCAACTGTCCATGCGTGTATTTTCCAAACTGAAAAGTTCAGCATTTGGGAAAATAGGTTATACACATATGTGCTGGTAAACGCCGATGCACAGAAACATTGGGGTTTACACAAGCACAGGGGCATACAGCCATTCACTTATTTGGCCAGCTGTATGTCCCTCCTGTGGCTCCCCAGGTAAGGGAAAAAACTTTGTTTTTCACATATTTAGTGCCTACAAATGTCCATGTGTATATAGTCAAACACCAAAAGTGCAGTAACTCACAGCATCAATTCAGAACACTCTACAGAATCCAGACAAGTACAAGATGAATTTGAAATGGTGGCTATAGGTAGGAAACCTTGGTCCTTTAATGTTTTTGAGTGCCAGATCTCTGACAGTCAAACACACTTGCAAGAGTTTAAAAGATTATTAGAAGTTTGTAGCATTGCCTTCTCATCAACAAGTCATAACTAAGCAGGTCTGAACAAAGTAAAAAAAAGGTTCAGCTTCCATGATGCAACAGGAGATTCCTTGTTCTGCTCTATGTAAGTGTGTTGTCAATCAACACCATACAGTGGAGGGTATGAATAAGGACACCATTTTTTTTAGGATGTCAGGTTCTTGACTGCCTAGTAGCCTCTCTCCTATTACAGAAGAAAAGCTCTGGGAAACAGTTGTAAAAAAAATACCCAGGAAGGACTCTAGGTATTCTCTATCAACCGGTCAAATTACCAAATTAATTTCCATTTTTGCTATTTACACCCTTTGGATACTGTAGGGAATATTTATACAATGTTGAGTTGTTTTTTAGTCTACTGTGTCCCATTGGGGAAATTTCCATTCTTGCTCCATCCTTGGAGACACAACTGGAAAAGCAAATCTCATCAAAGTGAGACCAAATCCCCTTAGACAGGTGTCATCAGAACAGTTGTTCCTATTGTAAGTCTTTTCTGCACCTCTTGTTCCAATCACAACATTTTGAATCTCATGCTTGTGATAGAGTGTGTAATACCTGATCAAGCTACCTGTTTGTCTGCCCTGCTCTGCTAGATTGGATTACCTTGTTGATGACCTTGGATAGGATCTCGGCTATCCTCTGAACTCTACTTGCCTTTGACTTTGGATTTTGACCCTGACTATTCTAAACCTTGCCTGTCTGCCAACCGCAAGTATCCGTTTGCTTTGCTCAGTTTGTGCATGCCCTGGCGTGGTAGCCAGGCGCTATAGCATTGTGAATAAATCCTGAGGGCAACCGAGTACTGGTAGGCCTGCTTGCCTTATAGGATAGGGGGCTGCTATAGGTGAAGAACACAGAAGCCAGCTATAGTATCTGACCACCTGCGTTAGGAGTAAGCGTGACACTTCTCTAGTACAGCCTCCTCCTCTTCTGGGAATTTTCCTCGCATAGCCCCCTCCTGTTCTTAAAGTGTCTATTTACTGTTTGTGCTGGCCCAGCTTTTTTGCCCCTAAGTTTCATACATAGCCTTTTACAGGGAGCTAGGAGGAACACTATAGGCATAGGGTGTCATTTTTATGACAACTCTGAGTCTGCTGGGGCTTCTGGCGTCACAGCCAAGATGTGAGGGCTTTGGATGTCTTTACAAGTGTGGATTTTGCAGAAAAATAAAATATGTGAAGTGCACATATTAATTCTTTGGGGATATTGTTCATAAATGGTTGGCTAAAGGGTCTCTTAAGGCTGGGTTCACACCATTGCGAGTTGAATGCGGATTTCCCGTATCCAATTCGCAATTGCAGGAGATTTTGACCGGCTCTCTATGGAGCCGATTCACATATCTCCGCAGTGGGTCTGGTGTGATTTGCACAAAAACGCTGTGCGTCTTTTGGTCTGTTTCAGGTCCGAATTCAGCCCAAAATTTGGGCTGAAATGGGACCTGAAATGGTGAACCAAAATGTACCGCTGCTATGAGCCGCATGTGGCTCATATGAGATCCCAGCCTTAAAGAGACGCTATCACAAAACACATTTACAGAGTGACAGTGCCTTTTTAAAGACCCCCTCCCTTCCTTGGACTCTGATACTCACCTTGCCAGTGCTCCCTCTATGCTCCTGCCTCCGGTATAGCCAGCGCTAAAATCTCCAGTGTTGATTCGTTTCAGAAGCCAAGGAGTGGGGAAATGTCACTCCTTTGGACATGTGACAGTTCTCTAGCCTAGCTATTGGCTGCCAGTCCAAAACACATCAACAAAATGGTGGCCGTGTGCACACAAACACCAACTCCCTGTTGCATGAGTGTGAAAAGAATGGATAAAAGATGGCTTCAGGCTCCTGTTCTCCACATGTAGAGAACTTCTCAGATGCATTTTGACTTTTCGGGGGTTAACCGTAGAGGTCTCTACATTTAGGCACCAAAATGGGGATAGGCATCTGAGGAGTTCTCTACAGGCAGAGAACAGGAGCTGAAGCCATCTTTTATCCATTCTTTTCACACTCATGCAATAGGGAGTTGGTGTCTGTGTGCAAATGGCCAGCCATTTTGTGTCTACTGGAGACTGACAAGCCATTCCTGTCTGCCTTGCACCAGTCTATCCACATGCTGATCCAACTAATAACAGTTTGGGGGAATTTAAATTGTACTATTTTCTTTGTTGTAGTCCAAATCACTGTCACAGGGAAGAAGGTCACATGTAGAATTGACATAGGAGCACTGGAAAGATTAGATCAGAAGGGGCTTTACAAAAACTCTGTTACTTGCAATATGACAGTGTCTTTCTAAACATGGTTCTGAAAGTCTAAACAATTCAGTTATCACATACACATTTCTACATTATTTGGATCAGTTATATACAGGATTTCCCTGTTAACTAATTAATGATCATTGGTGTTTGTATTCATTTGGTCACACTTATCCCCAGCAAGAACTGACTGTTACATTTCCCTCCTGTCTTGTGTCCAAATGATAGCTTATGCTTAGGTCCACAGTGACTGAAGTATGGTAATGTGTTCCTTGATGGGATTCTTATGTCAGTGAGATAAGCGGTGAGCCTCCTCCATCCAGCCCATGGTGGTAGTTACACAGCTGCTCTAGGGATAGGATTACTTGTTATGCATCTGCAGTGAAGCATGGTTTCCTCATAAAGAACTGAAATGAAAGCAGATATGCTATGCTATGCACAGGCCCTTAGCTATTGTCAACAAAGCAGCTTGCTATACGCTGGCCCAGGTATATCAGTCCATGTCTGTACATCAGAGTTATCAATCTCAATTTTTCTGTGTGGGCATCCATCATTTTAAATAATTTCCTGTCCATTTGACATAATTCCCTGGCCATTAGTTACAACTGTCTTCCATGATGGGCAATCTAAGGCCAGTCCACCCAAACAGTTTTTTCAGTTCAAAAATTGGTCATGTGACCAGTTGTATGGATACTGGTTGGAGGAAGCACCTTTTGGCATATTCCTTTCCCCCTGGCCTCTAACAGTGAGACCTCTTCTCTTCTTCCTGAATCTCGGCTGTTCGATGTGATGTCTTACTCGTCCTGTTGCATCCACGTCAAGTAAAATCGATGATAAATCCAGCATGAGCGGGAACAAGTATGCAGCAAACGAAAGCTGAAAAAAGTAATTGTTCCTCATCTCTATTATTGCTACAGGTAAGAGACTCGGAGGGTGCGGAAACCAAACAATCAGTGCAAGAATCAGGAGCAGAGACCAGCAATGCCTTCATAATTCTCTTGTGACAGGTTTTCTTTAATATAAATGTAAACGCTAATACAGACTTTCTCAACCATTTTAACTTAAAGGAACCCTTGAAATAATTATCAGGATTTAAGGAACCCCTACTAAAATAAATTATTCAGGAGTCATTGAGAAAAAGCCTATTACAGTGCCTTGCAAAAGTATTCACCCCCCCCCCCCCCCCCTTTGGCTTTTTACATATTTTGTTACATTACAGCCTTTAGTTCAATGTTATTTTTAATTTGAATTATATGTGATGGGTCAGAACACAATAGTCTAAAGCCGCGTACACACGAGCGGAATGTCTGACAGAAAAAGTCTGACGGAAGCTTTTCATCGTCTATTCCGATCGTGTGTATGCCTCATCTGACTTTTTTTTTTTTTTAATTCTGACGGACCTAGAAATGGAACATGTTCTAAATATTTCCAACGGAACCAATTCCTGTCGGGAAAACCGCTCGTCTGTATGCTGTTCCGACGGACCAAAAATGACGCATGCTCTGAAGCAAATACGAGACGGAAGCTATTGGCTACTGGCTATTAAACTTCTTTTTTCTAGTCCCGTCGTACGTGTTGTACGTCACCTCGTTCTGGACGGTCGGACTTTGGGGTAACCATGTGTATGCAAGACCGCTTGAGCAGAATTCCGTCGGAGTTCCGTCGGAGAAACCTTCGGAGTTTATTCCGACGGCAAAACCGGTCGTGTGTACGCGGCATAAGTTGGTGAAGTAAAATTAGAAAAAAATATACATAAAGAAATAAAAAACTGATAATTGGCATGTGCTTATGTATTCACCCCCTATGTTATGAAGCCCATAAAAAGCTCTGGTGCAACCAATTATCTTCAGAAGTCACATAATTAGTGAAATGATGTCCACCTGTGTGCAATCTAAGTGTCACATGATCTGTCATTACATATACATACCTTTTTGAAAGGCCCCAGAGGCTGCAACACCTAAGCAAGAGGCACCACTAACCAAACACTGCCATGAAGACCAAGGAACTCTCCAAACAAGTAAGGGACAATGTTGTTGAGAAGTACAAGTCAGGATTAGGTTATAAAAAAATATTCAAATCTTTGATGATCCCTAGGAGCACCATCGAATCTATCATAACCAATTGGAAAGAACATGGCACAACAGCAAACCTGCCAAGAGAGCACCCGATCAAGGGGAGGAACCAGGAGCGCCGGCGGGGCACCCCAGAAGAAAGAAAAAATTTTAACCTTTACAACCCTTTTAAGTTGCATTGGTCCTGGAGCTATGCAGACACCACTAGGTTGAAGCACAACCTGTCACTCCTCAAGGAACCCCTAGAAACCTCTGGAGAAAACCTAGGTTTTGTATAGAACCTTGGCTGAGAAAGGTTGTTCTAATTAATTACATTTAGTTATGGCAGTATCACCTGGAATATTTTACTGCAAGCTCCAGTTTTGAAACTAAACATTGAAAATTACTTTTAGAATTAAATGAAGGTGTTAAAGATTATATGAGATTTTAGTGATTGGGTTTGAGATGTGGAATAATTGCACTGAGCCACTAAGAGCCCCCTCTTGTAGCTAGTCCAGAAATTCCTATATTTATTACAATGAGAAAAATAGCAAGTTTAAAAAAATGTAAAAGGTATTTTAAAAAATTACACTGTAGTAATAATTCAAACTATTCAATCCCTAAAATTACACTTTGATTTCCCTTTAAAGGTGTGCTGATATTATAAATTGGAAATAGAACAACAAAGGGGATAAAATTCAGACACTTCTTCCTATTCCTCAGATGTACAAGTCTCATTCTACAGGAAACCTCAGATGAATCAAACAACAAAGCTTTTCTTCCTTTGATGCTGAGCTGTAATTTAGTAGCCTGGAGATCAGTTAATAGTTGCAGTATGTTGCTGAATTAACAATGAGAAACGGGTTAGAAGTGTGTCATATCAGTCATTCTTCACAAGTTCTGAGGATCCGAATGACACCATCAGTTGTACCAGAAATTTAAATAAACATTTATCACTGGTCAGTGAGGTAACATCTGGAAAACTTAAAAGTCCTTTTTTAAAGACCATCAAAGCCCATAAACACAATTTCTAGGTGTCAGGAGTCAGAGGTTCACTTGGAAACTAACAGACCTCATATATTCACAGACTCCCATGAGAGGCATCTAATTCAATAATTATGAAATGTTTCTTTTTTTTTTCTGTCTGCGAAATAAAAAATAATTCCAGTGGAAATTCTTTAAAGATCGTTGGAGCTTTTTATGTATTAATAGCTTTTTACACAAAACCATTCCTTCCTCTAGATCCACCTTTTTCAACTTTTAAATCCGAGAGGAAGTTTTATACAATTTTCAGGTCTCAAGGGTTATTTGATGGTCAGTGGGAAGAATGCCCCCTCTACAGTGATGGCCAGAATGCCACCCTTCAAAGATCTTTGTTGCCATGCTGGAGGCTCTGCCAAGTGGCGTTAGACACAGAAATATGCCGACACTGTCAGATGGGAGGTCAATTATCCATGGCTCAAGATACCCCTAGCAACCTCTGAAGGAACCCTAGGGTTCCACTGAATAAATGAGTGAATGAGTGACTTGTATAGTGCTACCTATGCGAACTGAATCACCTCAGGGCGCTTTTTGCCGCCGCTGTCCATCTGCGGTATAGCGTAGTCCTTTGCTCCATGGGGTACTGACACGCTTACAAACACATACACATACAACATACACATATTTGGCCAATTTTCAACAGGATCTAATTAACCTACCAGCATGTCTTTGAAACTTGGTTATGAATGGCTGCTCTAGATCCCTGGTGCCCATCCTTATTTCTCTTGTGTACCACACACCCAAATTCCAATAATTGTACCCTTCAAATTACCAAAATATTTGTAATTACATATGTAGCAATAACTCACGGTGGAGCTGCTGGTTTAAGCGGGTCTGTAACCTTCACTTTGCTTCCCTCTGTTTCACCAGCACCGGGTCTAGGGGTTCCGTTGAGTTTACTGCTGGACGACACACGAACCAACACTGGAGTACGTTTTCAATGCTTTATTGAACAGTCAAACTTTAAGAAGTAGCAGGAAAGAGACGGAAAAGGAAACCTTCAGGAGAAACTCAAATATCTTCTTACAAGATCTTAGCGACAAATGTCCAGTTAAAATTCAGATAATTATGTGGAATGCATTCCCCTCATGGAACGCACTCTTTGCTCGTCTGGATAGGCCTCTCTCACCGGTCTAGCAGCCAGTACGCTGCACGAATCTAAAGTCTCTGCCACAGACTCACTTGGGGGGGTAAATCTGCACGATCCTCTGCCACAGGATGTATCAGATCTTCTGCAGTGAACAGTCAGTCACAGTGCCTGAACCTTTAAGCCGAACCGGCGACACTATGCTGTATAATTACTTCTTTTGGATACGTCCTTCAACCGAGTCACCAGGCCCCTCTATAGACCAGCACGCTGCGTGATCTCTCCAAGACGGGTCCTCCCTTGGGATCTCCTCGGCCGTCCAGCTTTGTCACACAGGACCGACAGCTCAGGACCATTCCTCGGCCGCGGTGGTAGGCCCCAGACAAGCCTCTGGACCCACCCCTGCGCCGTAGCATCGTGGGCCTCCCGATTGGAGGACCACGAGGTAGCTCCTTAACGCATACCTATCGGCCAGGAGGGCCAGCAGGTGGCTGAAAAACTACCTTAGAACATGGCGTCTGTCCCATAAATACCCCCTTCCCAGAATGCAACTCGGAGGACCACCTCCACGAGCTTGTCTCCGAGACAGAGGAGCATCTATACACTTCGACACGTTGCCCTTCCAACACTGACTAATGGTAACAGCGACACCCACCGGTCAGCATGGAAGCACACACAGCGTCAGCCAAGCTGGAACAGAGGTGAACTTTTAACCTTCCTAACACACAATTTACTAAATTTACCTAATCTGCGGTAGATTGTAAATCTACCAGCGCTACACATATTTGCTGTTGTTTTAGATTTTAACCACTGATCCATATCTGATAATACATAAATTGAAAAATGAATCACCTAACTTAAAACGACAAGAAAAAAAACACAGTAGGTGGAGAAGACCCAGAGGAATTTACACATTGAATGTGCCAGCTTATATATACACTGGTACTGGAACAATGGCTCTCCAATGTTCGCGGAGCAGAGGAGAGGGCATGCCACCAACCATGTGCACTGTAGTGGCGTGTTTGCAACTAAATCTGGCACACCTAAACACCAAATTTAGCTGGTCAATTTATATAGAGAGCTTGCAGGTGAATCTATCAGAATGAAGTGTACCTGGTTTAACATACACAATGTGTTTGATTCATCCCTAAAGTGTTTGTAAATCCTAATAAAGAACTTCTCTTATCTACTTTTTTAGTATTCACTTTTTTAGTAACCCTAAGCCAAACTCTAACTTTAATGCTAACTCTAACCCTCGCTTTCTAGGTGCACGATTAGAATCTAATAAGAGTATTTAAAAAAAAAAAAATGTGAAAAAATAATTAAATAAGACCATCATAACCATTGGGAGCCCACTGCACCCTTAAAAACTACCTTAAATCTAAACTAAGGACAAAAATGTAATACATTGCAGCTTGCCAGTCCTTCGATGTGGTGGTTGCATACGTGTTCTTCTTTTCAGACTAATTCTGTGTACACACGAGCGGACTTTTCGTCAGCAAAGGTCCGACGGAACGAATCCGCCCGACAATTCGAACGTGTGTAGTCTTCATCGGACCTTTGCTGTTGAAAAATCAGACGGACTTTAGAAATAGAACATGTTTCAAATCTTTCCGACGGACTCGAAAAATCCGTTCGTCTGTATGCTAGTCCGACGGACAAAAAGGGACGCAAGGGCAGTTATTGATTACTGGCTATGAACTTCCCTATTCTAGTCCGGTTGTACGTCATCATGCTCGAATCAGTTGGACTTTGGTGTGATCGTGTGTAGGCAAGTCCGTTGCGTCGGAACTCCGTCGAAAGTCCGTCAAAAAGTCCTTCGGAGTTCAGTCTGTCGAAAGTCCGCTCATGTGTACACGGCATTAGAAGATTTTTTGCAAGTACAAAAAACACCAGTTGATCCTGCCAGAAATGCCATGTCCTTGTCACAGTGAGTAGAACTAAGAGAACAAACAATGTTATCTTCCTTCTATAAATTATTAATCCCCCACCCCCTCATGTAATGGAGGTGAGGAGAGGAAGACATTTTCCATAGATACAGTGGATCACCAGATGAAAAAGAAAAAAGGCCAAAGAAATAGAAATAATGCAATAAATGTCCTTTTTTTTTAATTTGAGTGTGTGTGTGTGTGTGTGTGTGGGGGGGTTAGATATACTTTAGATACACTTTAGATTCAACTTAGCCTTTCCTATTGACTCCAATGCATTGCACAAAAATAGTGTGAAAACTCTGTCTAAAAAAAAAAAACATATATATATATATATATATATATATATATATATATATATATATATATATATATATACAGTATACAGCGGGTAAAATAAGTATTGAACACGTCACCATTTTTCTAAGTAAATATATTTGAAAAGATGCTATTGACATGAAATTTTTACCACATGTCGGTAACAACCCATGCAATCCATACATCCAAAGAAACCAAAACAAAGAAGTTCAGAAATGAAGTTATGTGTAATAAAATGGAATGAGACAGGGAAAAGGTATTGAACACGTTAACTGAAATTTATTTAATACGTCATACAAAATCTTTTGTTGGTAATGACAGCTTCAAGATGCCTCATGTATGGAGAAACTAGTCTCATACGTTACTCAGGTAAGATTTTGGCCCATTCTTACACACAAACCTTGAAGGTTCCATGGGCATCTTCTATGAACTCTAATCTTTAGTTCTTTACATAGATTTTCTATCGGATTCAAGTGAGGTGATTGGCTGGGCCATTCTAGCAGCTTTACTTTCTATCTTTGAAACCAATCAAGAGTTTCTTTGACTTTGTGTTTGGGATCATTGTCTTGCTGAAATGTCCACCCTTGTTTCATCTTCATCATCCTGGTAGATGGCAGAAGATTTTTATCAAGAATGTCATTTTTTCATTCATCCTTCCTTCAATCATATGAAGTTTGCCAGTACTGTATGCTGAAAGACAGCCCCACAGCATGATGTTCCCACCTCCAAACTTCACTGCTGGTATGGGGGAGTTTATGGGGTGATGTGCAGTGCCATTTGATCTCCAAACATGGTGTGTATTATGGCATCCAAACAGTTCAATTTTGGTTTCATCTGACCAGACTATATTCTCCCAGTATATCACAGGCTTGTCTAAATGTTGTGCAGCAAACTTTAAACCAGCTTCAACATGCTTTTTCTTCAGCAGTGGAGTCTTGCGTGGTGAGCGTGCATACAGGTCATGGCGGTTGAGCAAATTACTTATCGTTTTCTTTGAAACAAATTGTGCCTGCTAATTCCAGTTGTTTCTGAAGCTCTCCACAAGTGGCCCTTGGCTCTTGGACAACTCTTCTAATAATTCTTTTCACTCCTCTGTCAGAAATCTTGCGAGGAGCACCTGGTTATGACTGGTTTATGGTGAAATTATGTTTTTTCCACTTACGGATAATGGCCCCAACATTGCTCACTGGGACATTCAGAATTTCTGTAACCAATGCCATAAGTATGTTTTGCAACAATAAAGGTCTTGGGAGAGATCTTTGCTTTTACCCATCATAAGATGTTTCTTGTGTGACACATTGGTATTGAGACACCTTTTTATAGGCCATCAGTTGAGACTGAACCAGCTGATATTAATTTGTACTGACAAGGGGCAGGATTGCTTTCTAATTACTGATATATTTCAGCTGGTGTCTTGGCTTTTCATGCCTTTTTGCACCTCTCTTTCTTCATGTGTTCAATACTTTTTCCCTCTGTCATTCCATTTTATTACACATGACTTAATTTCTGAACGGATTTGTTTTGGTTTCTTTGTATGTATGGATTGCAGGGGTTGTTACCGACATGTGATGAAGATTTAATGTCCATAGTACCTTTAGAAATATATTTACCTAGAAAAATGGTGACGTCTTCAGTACTTATTTTACCCGCTGTATATATTACACATATATAAAGATGTTCATCAACCTTTTTTTTTTCTTCAGATTTGCCTGTGTTTTGGATTGCTTAAAAAAGTCTTATAATCTTTTGCTTTGTACAAGATGAGGGAGGCACCGGCTGGATCAGGGCCTAGTTATAATGCAAGGCAATGTCCCATTGATCACACTGTGATGTAGAAGGTAAAAGAGAGATATAGTAAATATAATGTAAAACAGGGTAAACGGGTAAAATTCCTCCTGTGTAAATGAATTTAAATGTCTTTTAAATCTAAGATGTACGCTGGCTTATGTATAAGTGACAACAGCCTTTCCTAAACTTGTATGTGAAAGGTTTAGATTTTGTATTGCCCTGGTATACACACTTTTGAAGTGGACCTGTCATCAAAATTCACTCACTATATGAATCGGTAGAGCACGTCAGCACATACATATGATTTACAAAAGAAATAAAAATAAGTCACGGCTCGGGCCCCTCTCTCTTCTCATTGGCTGACTGGCTGCGATTGACTGTCTCAGCCAATGAGGAGGGAGAGTCCCCGGAGAGCCGAGGCTCTCGTGCACAATGCTGGATTGCGATGAGGCTCAGGAAAGTATGAGGGGGTTGCTCTGCTTTAAAACGCCAAGTGCGCAGGAAGCCTAAGTGTTACTGGCAGGATCACCAGGTAAAATTAAAGAGAAAAAGGTTTTTTGTTCTTGCGGTTAGATAACCCAAACTTTTTCTTATCTAATCCTGTGCTCCAGGAGAAAAAGTCCATGTAGCATTTTATTTGGCAATAGATGGATCAGAATACACTGATTAGCGCTGCAGCTGATTGGCTGCAATCACCAATCAAGCAAAAATATACCCGTTCGGAAGAAGTAGATCACTAGATCACCTTAGAGGTGCTCATGGAGGGGGGGCCCATAGTAATTGGACAGAACATTCTTTAGAACTCTCCCTCAGCTTTTATCAATCGCCTCCCTGGTATCAGCAGCCCCCACAAATGTGATAGGAGCACAGGAGGCACATCACCCTGGGGATTGATTTCACTACTGTTAATACTGGTGCTTTGGAGGGCTCTTGGGGGACAACTTGTGCATGCTGCCAGGCTCCTTAATTTTGAAGATCTTATTGCCTGGAGAGAATAACAGAAGGATAAATGGTGGAAAACGAGATTGCAGGAGAAGGTGGGAGATGGCCATGGAAGACTGGAGGATTGAAGAGAGGTATGGGGAGAGAATGACAGCGGGAGGTAGGGGTGCGCATCTTCACTGGTCTCACGATTCGATTCGATTACGATTATCTGGTCAATGATTTGATACGATTTGATTCCGCAATGCATCACGATTACCGACAATGGTTTCCATAAAAATAAATTCAAACATTTAGAAAAAGTCAATTTTTTTAATTTTATCTGCTTTAAAAAAAAAAAGAGGACACTCCCTGCTTATAGGAGGACAAGGGCATGGAAGAGTCCAGGATATGAGGGAGGAGTAGGAACTGAAGGATGGAAGAATCCATGAATAAGAAAGGAAGGACATAAGAGTTTGGGGATGGAGGAATCCATGGATAGAGAATGGAAGGCTGGAGGAGTCTGGTGATATGAACTGAAGGATGGAAAAGGATGGGGATGGAGATGGATGAATCCATGGATAGAAACAGAAGGATGGAAGAGTCTGGGGATGGAGATGGAGGAATCCATGGATAGGAACAGAAGTATGGAAGAGGCTGGGGATGAAGATGGAGGAATTCATGGATAGGAGCAGAAGAATGGAAGATGCTGGAGTTGAAGATGGAGGAATCCATGGATAGGAACAAAAGTATGGAAGAGTTCAAAGATAAAAATGGTGGTGGTGAGTGGGGGACTGAAGGATGGAAGAATCAAAGGGAGGAATGTTAAAATGGTCATCATGGAGTCCTGCAGGTGAGGAATATCAGAGGTAGAGGATCCCCTGTGCTGTGTACATGGCAGGGTTGGGGGGTGTGATGGTTTCCTCCTGGAGTCCAGGGTTGGGGATGTCATAGTGCTTTCTGTATAAACATATTTTATTAAAGTGGAGTTCCACCCGAAAGTGGAACGTCCACTTGAAGGAGTCCTGACCGCCTTACATGCCACATTTGGCATGTCATTTTTTTGGGGGGGGGGTGGGTACCTAGTTTTGACAGGTACCTGCTCCCTCCCTGCAATCTTCTGGGACATGTCACATTGCCTGGTTACTCAGGATAGCGCAGTGAGACATGCGCACCCGGCTGTGAAGCTGCACAGCCGGCTGCCCACAGTAGTATTGCCGGCGCCGCGGACAGGCAGGGGAGAGAATGGAGGGTTTGGGCGGCCACATCGCTAGATCCTGGGACAGGTGAGTGTCTTTTTATTAAAAGTCAGCAGCTACAATTTTTGACATAGACATAGAGTCCGCTGGTCCTGCGGGCACGTTCACGCTGTACCCTCCAGCCCCTCCATTAAAAGGGGACATACAGGTACGCCCATTTGCCCACAGCTGCCATTGTTCCGACGTATATCGACGTGTAGCCGTCGGCAAGTGGTTAATGTATTATAAGACGGATTCATTAAGACAAAGTTGTTTTAACACCTATAGAGTACGCTTGGAGCGCTCTACCAGGAGGGGCGGGGCAAGTCAGGATGACGTCACCCACCAATCGATTATGTTGGACGCAGCATCGATGCCGCATTGGGGACAACCTAATCGCGATGCATCTATGCTGCGATTAATGTCAGCACCCCTAGTGGGTAGCAGAGGGGGCAGTAGACATTGGGCTTTTCTTGAACTCCATCAAAGGAGCGCCTTTCTGCCAAATAGTACTGCATATCATCTCGGAAGCGCAGATTATTTTTACTTTACCTCCCTGGACCAGCAGGTAAGCTTTCTTTCCTGCTGTGACTTCTTCTTTAGGAAAGCTGTATACAGTAACACATGGTCCTAACATACTGAAAAATAGATTTAAGGTTTATATACACTTTGTGCCTGGAGTACAACTTTAAAATTGCCTTTTAAATGAAGTATAACATTTTCATTACAGTGTTTCATATTTTTTTCAATTCTCTTTTCAAGACTAATATAAATGATTTATTACAAAAACATATTACATATGGGTAATGCAATCCAAAATAGCCATATAGTTCTATTTTTTTTATTTTATTATGTCAATACAATGGGACTTGTGAAACACAAAGGGTGGAGTGGAGAGGGGTTTGTAAAAAGACAGTTTTGGACACGTCTGAGTTGGCTGATTATACAAAGTAAAAAATGCTAAAGAGAGGGCTGAAACTTATCATGAAACACTTTGCAGACATAATCGAAATATCCGTGCTTGTGGTTACATTTTATTCAGACCTGAAAAGAAATTTACGTACATATGAAATAGATTAGCTAAATGCAAACTATCTTATCAAGTGCCGTAAAAATCTTGTTTTTATGAATAGTATATGTCATATATTGACAGCTACATCTGCTTCTGATACTTCCAGCTGGTTTTCTTAACTCACTGATAATGAATGCCTGATAGAAAATGACTTTCTGCAGTCTTTAACGATGCCAATAGTGGCGGCTGGTGCTCCACTTTTTTGGGAGGGCGGCAAACAAAGCACCCAAACCCCCCCGTTCGTTCGGTTGGTCAGTCAATCAAACCCACCCCAACCCCCATCGCTCGGTCGATCGGTGAACAAACCCCCCCCCTCGCCCGTCCGCCCACCAGCCCCTTACTTACCCCATCCAGGTCGCGGGAAGCTTTGGTGGATTCCCCCTGCGTATCCTCCTCAGCGGCTTCCTCCCTGGTTCTGCTCCTGGTCAATATGGTCACTTCTCCTCTCGGCCAATCGGGTCTTAAGACACGCTTCTTGATTGGCCGGGAGGAGAAGCAGGAAGACAATAGCGAATATGAATTTGCTAATATCAGACAACAGGGTGAGCTCTGGGCGCAGTGCTCTGCGCCCGGAGCCCACCCTTTTTGAAGCCAATTAGAGCCTCAGGCTCTAATCATGAGCTTCCAAAAAAAAAAACCCCACTCCATGCCTCCAGCACCCTGCATGTAGATTAGGGTCGGGCGCATGGTTTAGGGGGCGGCGCCCCTAATGGAGGGGCTGCCACTGGATGCCAAATGCCTACAATGCACCTGGGACCCAACAACCATGTCATCTTTGCCAAGGCTGTACGTGATATGATGGTGTTCAGATCAGCATTTTTAGAGCTAAGAAAGTACCAATAGGAAGCACTAAGAAATAATCTTGTAGCGGTCTTCTTTCAGTAAAGTTGCAGTACCCTTGCACACTCTTTTTCACGCCTGCCTCCTGGACTGGGCCTTTTGGCTAGGACCAGGGGAACTTTTATTTTGGCCAGAAGGCCAGGCATTGTCTTGCACTTTGGCACTCCAGAGCACTTATTTATTTTGCACAGTACAAAGAACTACTCCTGATTAGTATGGTATAGGTCCTTGGGTTTGCCCTGAAAGTCTTGAGGGGCAGGGCATGTGGCCTTTTGGTCAGGTTCTCCCCCTTCCATGGGGTATCTCTTTAGGGGAACCAGACCTAGTATTTGGGTGGACCTTGCTTCGACAGGTCCCCTGAAGAATGAGGTCTCCCTGGCTTTGACCTGGCTTTGACCACCAATAACCTAGTCCCCGCCGGGGATCTTGTTCCCTGGATGATCAGGGCCAGGGTCATTTCTCTTTGGAGGAGGATCATGTGTTCACCCTGTGCACCTTTTTGTGTGCTTACTTTTTTATTGCATCTGGTGTTTTAAGTGTGCGCACCACACAGCGGAACTTAAAAAACTGTATACTGTCAGTAGAAGTGGTCTGATCACTTCTACAAGACACAAATACAGATGCACTCACCACTCCTCCAACAAGGAAAAGAGCAAACCATTCTGTTGGTCATCTCATTGCCGGTTTTATGTTCAGTATGTCAAGCGGGGAGATTAACTATAGTGCATGGGATAACCAGATCCTTTAAAATCCCATATTTAAAGCTGAACTTCAGGTATGAGATTTATTACAAACTTACATTGGGTAATATTGAACCAATGTAAGAATGCATATTACGTACAACAGAGTCACCTGCAGAAGCTGACAATCACTATAGTATAATGTAGAGAGAATTGAAATGGAAGTGTCACACCACCGCTAAGTGGTCCAGATACAACTTTATTCTATTAAACGTTAGGGGTACAATCCAAAAAAAGTAGCCAACGTGTTTCGGGGGCCCAAGCGCTCCCTTCAGCAGGGCTAGAAAGAACATAAGAAGACTTTATATCAATCTGATATGGATACAATATCCCCATCCACAGGGTCATAACTAAAAAAAAAAAGTTTCAAAATTGATATACAAAAATGAGAACATGAGTGCTGATCAACATTGTTTCAAAAAAGGAAGAAGAAGAGAGAACCAAAAAAAAACAATAATAATTACAGCTATTATTAAAATGATACATTCTGGGTGACATGTTGACCACTTGACCTCCAGAAGATTTACCATCCTTCCTAACCAGGCCATTTTTTTTTTTGCTATACGGCACTGCGTTACTTTAACTGACAATTGCACGGCCGTGCAATTCTGTACCCAAATAGCATTTATGTCCCTTTTTCCCGCAAATAGAGCTTTCTTTTGGTGGTATTTGATCACCTCTGTGTTTTTTATTTTTTGTGCTATGAACAAAGAAAGACCGGCAATTTAAAAAAAAAAAACAACAACAATATTTTTTACTTTCTGCTATAAAACACATCCAATAAAAAAAAAAAAAAATTGAAAAAAATCTAATTTCCTCATCAATTTAGGCCAATATGTATTTTGCTACATATTTTTGGTAAAAAAAAATCCCAATAAGCATATATTAATTGGCTTGCGCAAAAGTTATAGCGTCTACAAACTATGGGATATTTTTTATTATTTTTTTCTTTTACTAGTAATGGTGGCGATCAGCGACTTATAGCGGAACTGTTATATTGTAAAAGACAAGGAAATGATATGATGATATTGCAGTGGACAATTTGGACACTAATTGACACTTTTTGGGGACCAGTGACATTATTACAGTGATCAGTGCCAAAAAATATGCACTGTCACTGTACTAATGACACTGGCTGGGAAGGAGTTAACATCAGGAGCGATCAAAGGGTTAACTGTGTGCCCAGCTTTTTGTGTAGTGTGGGAGGTGTTTTTATAGAGAAAGGCATGGATCCATGTCCTTGCTTTGCAGGAACACAAGACCAATGCCTTCCCTACTGACAGAACGGCGATCTGCCTTGTTACGGCAGATCCCCGTTTTGCCTGTGTACTGAACAAGTGGGGGGTGCCCACAGACATCGAGTACATGGTAATAATAATATGCAGCGCTAAGGACGACCAATAAATGAAAACACCAAAATTATTAAAAATTAATAAAACATAATATCGTAATTAATAACGTGAAAAATTACCATAATTATTTATGACCACTATAGGATATGTGTATAATGAGATACTCAAATTGATAGTGTCAAATAAACAAAAAAAAACACATAAAAAGTCCCATCACAAATAGTGCGATTAAAAAAATTATATATATATAAAGTTCATAAGCATAAAAAAGAAGAAGAACTAATCCAAAATCCGTGATAAAGGAAATACAATCTACCAAAAAGTGAATACACCCAAGTGGATATGAGGCTCCTTACCGACTCAAAAGACCAACAAAGGTCTATCCAGGCATATGGGAGATTACAGGTTTCCCAATAACCTATACCAGCATCTGGGTCTGTGGCTGAAGCTGTATGGCTCCGGAAATAAAAGCAAGAAAGGGAAGCCTGCGGAGATGCTGTATCATTGTGATTATTCTGACACTCGTTTATTGGAACTGCTTGTAAGTGCATCTTTTTATTCATTAAAATTTATTGAATGGAACGATTACACTATGGGAGCCTTTCTTGCTTTTATTTCCGGAGCCATACAGCTTCAGCCACAGACCCAGATGTATTTTTTTTGGTTTATTTGACACTATCAATTTGAGTATCTCATTATACACATATCCTATAGTGGTCATAAATAATTATGGTAATTTTTAATAATTTTGGTGTTTTCATTTATTGGTCGTCCTTAGCGCTGCATAATATTATTACTATTATCTAGAGTATGTGTCTGACTCTTTTATGCTGGCTGCTTTGGTAATTTGGGTTAAAACCTTGTTTTTTATTAATGTGTTTTTAGTCTGTAAGGGTTAATCCTTCATAGCTACCAATCAACTATTGGGTTTCTAGCGCAGCGTTAACCCTTTTTGTTTTTTTTTACATGTATCGAGTACATGGTACCTGCCGCTGGGCTCCCACTGTGTGTGATCACCACCGGCGGCGTGCATGTGTGCACCCTATCCAGAAGAGTTGGATTGCGTATATATACGCAATCTGGCACACAGGGTTCGCCCTGTAGCAGTAAAACTGCTATGAGCCGGACCTGAAGAGGATAACCTAATCGGAATAAAAAGAAAATTAAAAATTGTGTAAAATATATCTCAAAACAGATGTGTGTCAGCACTACTACAGTGATAGCCGAAATTGTCCCAGGTCTTTTGCTGAGTGGTGTCCCTCCTGCACACTGACCACTGAGGCTTGCTCAACACTGACATCCATTCAAAAAATACTTTGTATTTTATTTCAATGATTGCAAGGAGTTCTCTGATTGGATGGGGTTCTTTAC
The DNA here is from genome assembly GCF_042186555.1 of Aquarana catesbeiana. Lineage (NCBI taxonomy): Eukaryota > Metazoa > Chordata > Amphibia > Anura > Ranidae > Aquarana > Aquarana catesbeiana. The sequence continues at coordinate 183,360,614 of NC_133336.1, forward strand.
CTAATTCAATCTGACAAGGCTTTGTATTAATTTAAAAAAATACAAGGCATTCTATGAATGGTGAAAGAGTGGAAGCCACTCGGCCCAAGACTCGGAGGATCACTGTAGAAATGCCGACTACCACAGTGATTCTCAGCTTCCCCAGTGGACTCTCAGATAAAAAATGTATAGGCTAGACCAATGTAAGTAAGCAATTAAAAATCAAAGCTTTCATATCATGCAAAAAATAGATTTCTAGGAAAATCGTTATAATTTCCACAAAAAAAAATGCAATACTGATCTGCACATGGCCAGCATGCATACGAAGACAGTATGGCTAGCGTCCAGCCCAACTAATAATGAGCAGATTGAAAAGTAATCGTATTTCTTTGAACACACTGTGACCTCTGCAGACAGACATGGCCAACTGATCATTCAGAATGGAATTTCCTATATGGTTGCTTTTGTTTCCTTGAACTAAGGGCACAGTCAGGGGTGTCTGCTTAGTGCACATCCAACCGAAACCATTGCATATGTTTGAATAAAGGTTTTTAAAAGATATTTCAGTCTTACAAGTGCTTTGGATATTTTTGAATAGTTTAATTACCTAAAAAATTAACTCATGTAAGAAAATTTCCCAATTTTTTTTTATCTATTTGTATTGATTATCTGTGCAGCTGGACAGCTGTCAGTCATTCTCATGAGCCTGTTCAGCATTGTTAATGTATATAAAGTCCTAGCGAGGTCGGATGGACATACATTGTTTTGTATCCTCAACACATAGAATTCAGGCTAAATGCACATATTCAGAGTCATCCACTAACTCAGCAGGAGAGGAGATGAGCTAACTGCTGCCATTGTGCTTCTACTCTATTCATTACACAAATGGACCAACTTCCTGAATAGGTAAAGTCTCTAAATTAGCTCAGTCTCTATGCTGGACGTAGGACTTTCTAATAAATCTCACTACAAAGAGGTACCCTGCCGTGGATGCAAATAAACATAAGTTCTAAAGAGTCAGCAACAAGTGTGATACAATATCTGGAGCAATACGAAGGAGCTTAGGCCAATCTGTGCAAGAACTTCCCCATACAGAGAAGTGATGACTTCAGATATTTGAGGAGGACACATAACCGAAGAGTCCACTAAACTAAGACTACCTACACATTGGAAGTTTATTGCAGATCTGGTAATTGTTTATACGTTAGATAAACATGTAAATATAAGAGGATCAAGTGGCTATGGACATATTTTTGTATTAGTAGACAATACAGCCAGTTCTTCTCATGGAAGAATGAGAAGATGCCCAATGTTCTTCAGAGATGAGGTTGGAATTGAGGAGGTCCCCTGGATATGCTTTCCTGTGAGCCACAAGTATGCCTGGCTATCACCCTCTACCCCCACTATCTATGAACCAATCTGTAGCTCTACCCTAAAGAAAAAGTTATAGTCTCTGCACAATAAAATTTTATGATCCTTTTTCATCTCCCTGATAAAACTCCCCAGATGATCCAATGTGAAATTGAGAACAATCCCTCCCTCAACGGTGGGAAGACACACTCTGTACTTGTGCAAATGTACTAGATCCCTAACAGTATGGGAAACCGGTATTAAGCTGCAAACTAGATGGCATTACATTACTCTTAGGTAACCCATACATTAGTCTTTTCTTTTTCGTTCAACCAGCGGGCTGAGCAAAAAAATTACCCGGTGCCCCATCCACATATTTTAGGTGGATAGGGAAATCACTCCAGTTGTGTCTTTGCATTCTGACAGCACGGGGACTTCCCCACCATCACAATACACTGACCAGCACTGCCGACTATAGCCGGCGGCACCGATCATGTGAAAATTTCCCAACAGGCTGCTTGTACAGTAGTCGATTGGTAGATCAACTTCTGTACAGCCATCCTGTCCATACATGGCTCAAAATTCAGATGGTCCCCGCTAAACCGGTCAAACTTTGATCCATGTATAGCAGGCTTTAGATTATACTCTATCTTCCCAGATGTCTCCAGCACATGATTCCCTGGCTACCCCTCCCCAGGCAGTGGCGTCGCTAGGGGGTGGCTATTGGGGCTATAGCCCTGAATCTGGGGCCCATAGCCCTGAGTCTGTTAACGCAGGGGTTCCTGCCTAACCAGCAGGCTGTGAGCTCTCTGCGGCCAGGCAGGCGGATCTCTCTTCGCCCGCCCTGCATCACTGCTCTTCCGCCCCCACAGCCGGGCCTCTTCAGTGTCGGAGGTGAGGCGGGGAGCATCTCTCACTGCCCGCCTCGCATCACCCCACTCCTGCCCTCACTTAGAACTGACAACTGCACCTGCCTCAGCTAAATATGCTGCCAGCCTGCCACCAATGCAGTGACAATGCACATTTGGTGGCACTGGCTGGCATGGCAAGTGACAATCCACAAATAGTGGCAGGTGATGTGGCAAGTGATCATCCACATCTGGTGGCAGGTGACAATCCGAGAATGGTGGCAGGTCACGTGGCAAGTGACAATCCACATCTGGTGGCAGGCATTGAAATTGAATTGCAACCTTATCTGCCCTTGCACTGTATCACCAGTTCTGTTTCTCTTAACAATCTAAGCTAATAAATTAAAATATACATGCACACTGGGGCTTTTATAAATGCTTTTATCTTGGCAGGGGAAAAGCAGTATCAAAAACGCACCTAAACTGCGTTATTGCAATTGCGTTAAGGCGCGCCAAATGCTTTGGCGTTTATTTATTTCATTGGCCAGAATATTAATTTATTCTGCCCATTAAAATAAAAAAAACACTCAAAGCACCAAACACACCTAGCGCCAAAGCTCCTCTCCTGAACACGACTTTGGTGGGGGAGGGGGTTTCTGCCTCTATATGCCCCTGCCTCTAAACTCCTGTAAATGACTATAGCAGGCATGGACACATAGGCTAACATGGAGGGGTGTTTAGAGGCAGAGGCACCATATTTACTCCTGAGGTGTTGAGGTGGTGTCTGATGTTTGGGGGGGGGGGGCAAACACTCTATTCAATCTCCAAAAATTAAACTTTGAGCATATATTAAAAGCAGAATTTAAATCACTGATTAAAGTGGATGTAAACCTAGTTACACCACTTTTACCTACAGGTAAGCCTTATTATAGGTTTGCCTTGAAGAAAAAGTGGCAACCCTAGTCAGCATTAAGAGCCAACCAGACTCTGCTGCAGTTTACACGTGCTGAAAGGGAACATGCTGATAGCAGGAGAGAGCAGAGTGATGAGATGTTGGTTCACCATCACTGTCTAATCACAGGCAAGGTGCAGGGAGATAACTTACCTGTATTGCCTAATAGAAGACAAATCTGGTCAGTACTGGATCATTATAAATACACATCCCCAAATTTTCCACTTCTTATTAAGTGATTGAACAGTACTGACTGGCATATTCAAGGCTTTGCATATCTTTTTATATCCTTTTCCATCTTTGTAAAGTTTCATTACAGGTCTTTTGACTGTTTTGACTGTTCTTTTCTACCTCCTCATGGCTCAGTGTCTACCCTGCTTAGTGCATCCATGTGTGAGCTAACAAACTCATTGACTATTTATACACAGACACCAATTGTGATTTAAAACCCACAAATGTGGGAAATTAACCTTTAATTGCCATTTTAAACTGTGTGCGCCACCTTCTGTGTCTGTACCAAGGCCAAACATTTCAGGGTATGTAAACTTTTTATCAGGGCCATTTGGGTGATTTCTGTTATCATTATGATTTAAAAAGGATCCAAAAAACAGATGTGATAATAAATGGCTTCATTGCTATCCTTAAATAGGCATGGTAAAGTTTTTTGGCATGATCAGTTATATTTTCAATATTAATGCCAAAATTTCACAATTTCTGCCAGGGTGTCCAAACTTTTGAGCACAACTGTACGTACAGTATATAAACTGTATATTCAGCTCTTAGAGATCAGCTTTTTTGTACAGAGCTTACCTTTTCACCACAATAGCTGAGATGGATGATGGCCAGAGGCAGAAGGACGTACTGCAAACCGAGCATCCTGTAAAAACAAAATGACAGTTTACTGATGGGTCACATAAATAATCCAGTTTTTATAAATCATAGAAAGGCTTTACTGAAATTTAAGGCAAGGATTCTCACAGGTGGCTAAGAGAAGGAACTCTCGCCTTATTCACCTCATTGCGTGGTTGTATTTCACCGCTGTCCTTGAATTGTTGCTATAACCATGGTTCCAACTGCTTAGTCCTCACTCATCTGTAGGGTTTATTCCCGTCTCAATAAACACCTAAATCTGCTATTGGTGTGTCGGTGTACTATTGGGTCCGGTTACATGACAGGTTATCACTGGAAACAGTAGGAGAGCCCGTTTCCGGCAGCTCCTGAATAAAGAATGGTTTAAACCCATCAAGTCTTTCTGCATACTAACTGTCGCCATTATTCCCACTCACCCTGATGGATATTTTATTTCATAGAGTGGAGAATTTAATGAATGAGGCTAGAACATACAAAGTTGGGTGGGAACACTGAAAACTCCTATGTGGACAGAAAAGGCTCGTTCTCATGTGCGGCGGCCCTTGCTGCTCCTCTGAAATGCGATCCAGGGTGGTTGACAACAGCTGGAAAGCAATATGTAGCTTGTTTTATGGGCGAACCACCATGAAGCAATGGCGTACATTGCAGGGTGGTTGCGGAAAAGCCACATTGACTTTATTGAGTCACGTTTAGTGGTGGTACTGCTCTCCAAATGCGCCAGAGAGTTTAATTTTTTGCCGCAAGATGTGTACAGCCCTGAGCATGTCTTTATAAATAATAAATACCTAAAGGTGGGCAATTGTAAAACCACAGCTCAACCACCTACCCTTACCAACACCTATTGGGGAGATCTTACTGATGGAGTATCCAAGAAACATAAGCTAAAGGCTGGCTCCACTATAGATAAATATCACATTTTGAAGGACTGAACTTTAAATGTTGCTGTTACTATTATCCTATGAAAAGATTCACTTTATTAAGACAAATTCTTACTGTTTTAAGATTGTATTCAATAAAATTTTGAAATTGTTTATATACATTTTGTTATACTCACATTACATTTTGAATACCCAGTACAGTAGCCATAATGGTGCCACATCCCAATGAGCAAATGCGTAAATGGAGATTTATGGAAGGGACTTTAAAAAAGGCACCACTGTAACAAAATGTACATAAAAAATTCACAAAATTTTCGACTCATAGGTCTTCTTCTGGGGGTTCTCAAGAGCAATAGATTGAACAACTGTCTAGAATATAAACAGTGGACGGGTCCCTTGAATTGATTTCTACTTGTAGAGGCTTTGAAGGGACCCTTGTGTTCTTGCATACATGCGTCCTTTGCCATATGTAGTAAGTTGCTTTATTCGATATCTCTCTATGCATATGTGTTTATGTGCAAACGCTATATCCTGGCCTAGGCCGACAAGGCCCAGGCCTAGGGCAGCACAGGAAGAGTCCCCGCCGGCTTGCGCTGTTAGTGTAGTTCCAGTCTTATGGGGTGAGAGGCAAATAAGTCTAGCACCCCCATAAAGTGGACGCACTGCTTCCAGTATGCGGGCGGCCGTCATTCCGCAACTGGGGGGGGGGGGGCGCCACTTCTAATTAATTTTGATTGTCCTATCATCCTGGACCACAAACCTTCCTCACTGTACTATATGTTTTCTGCTGCACCATTGGCGTGGTTATATCTTCTTAGTCCTCTCCATAAAATTATCAGAAATTTGTGCTTAAAGTAGAATAGGCAACACTATAGGCAACACTTTTTTTTTCATTTTGGAAAGAGTAAGGGAGGGTTATAGCCCCATAGCCAAACTGGAATTGAGAGGAATTCTATGCAAATTAAGGGAATCCAAACCCCCCCCCCCCCCCCCGGCCCTCAGAACTAGTGTCCCCACTTGAAAATTTCAGGGCGGGTCATAAACAGCAAGAGGTGTGGCCTTGACAGGAAGAGGTGGGTCATATTTAAATTAGGGGGTGCATGAGTTTAGTCAGGCCTAGGGCAGCACAAAACCTAAATACACTACTGTTATGTGCATTTGTATGTTTTCATGATACGTACCAGTGTTTATATTCTAGACAGTTGTTCAATCTTTTGCTCTTGAGAACCCCCAGATGAAGACCTATGAGTCGAAGCACATAGGGGTACCCACTACTTTTGACCTCGTGCTAATTTTGCATGTATTACTGCTTCATGTGTTTTTAGTGTATCCAATAAAATTTTGTGATTTTTTATATATATTTTGTTACAGTGGTACCTTCTCAAAAGTCCCTTCCATAAATCTCCATTTTCATATTTAATAAGACTATATGTTATGTTTAAGACATGTCAGATAACTCATAAATGGTACAATTAACAATAACTTTTAGCAGTAATGCTCTTTTACAGGGCACATGATTCAGCTCATCATCATTTTTCTTGCAGCCTTTGTAAAACCGACTAGTGCCTGGAAGGGGTACAGTGAATTACATAAGCTCTACAAAGCAACAGTGAAAATAGAATTTCCCCATATATAGAATGATAAGCAAATGATTTAAGTACAATTGGCACAATTGTGGGTTCTGCAGCCTTCTCAGGCCGTTCTTCATGTCATCTTGGTAACACTGAGCTCTAACGTTTAGCAGGATAAACATATCTTTCCACAAACCTAAAATAGTCAGATGACTGACAACAGATTGGCACAGTGCTGATGCTATAACCAGACACTATCATGATATTAAAGACCAATAAACCCAAAACAAAAACATTACAGCAGCTCATCAGTCCTTAGATGTGGTGGCCTTTTTTTAAAAAACATTTTTAGGCTTTGTCATTTTGTTTTGACCTGGTGATCCTGCCGGTAACACACTTCCTGTCTTAGGGTGACAACACTCTTTCACTTTACTGTATCTATAGAGGAGCTTTATTGCCAGCAAAAATGGGAATTGTTCTGTAGTCCACAGAGATAGCTGAGAATACTGCTGACACAAGACGGCAGGAACAACAAGTATTTTTTGGGACTTATTGTACAGATATTAAAAAAATACTTTCAACTGTATATTCACCAGACCAAAATGGAGCAAAGAGGAGGCATTCATTGTTAACCTTTATATACACCCCAAGTACTTTAAATCACCCCCCCCCCCCGTAAAACAATCAGATAAAGAATATTGTTTGCCCCCAAAATACTCCTTTAGCGAATCCCAGCTCTGCACTTTTGTCTTTTCTCGCCTACGCAAGAATGACTTCCCACTCATTCCCAAAGCCTTCTGGGATACTCATGTCACTAGTGCCAGGAGACTTCAGGTCAATCTCAGGCATACTGTGTATGTAGGTGGGGTGCAGCGTGGTGTGACAGGAATAACGCACTCAGTCCAAGTGCCATGAAAGAACTTGTAGTGAAATTATGCAAAGATAGCTCACAACAAATCCGAGGGGAGGAAAGCCCAACCGGGAACACTCACGGGTCCAACAGCATGTAGAGAGCAGGTTTCAGTTGAACTGAAAGCGCCTGTTAGGAGGGACAGAATGCAGCCTGGCCATCTAATGCCCATGCGGGAAGATATCCAGAGAAGCTGTGAGCCCTACACGTTCCCTCCTCATCAGGAACCTTTCCCTGACGCTAGTTCTGTCCCTACCAGGCGGGGCATCTGCCTCTACTCTACCCACTCACAAAATGCACGCCAAGCCTGGGAACCAGGGCCTTAAATAGGCTCTGCCTGATCCAAGATGGCTGCTAGAGTCACATGGGGCGGCAGCATCCAATTGGATAGCTTCCCCAGTGACTCAGGAAACCACAGTGGAACCATGTTCCTCTTGACCACCTCTCTAACTGCAATGCCACTGCGGAAAAGCACCACCTGCAGTGGAAAAAGTAGACTGCACCTACCTACGCGTATGTGCCAGACATTCTCAGACACCCTGTGCATGTGCAGCAACATGTCATCGGGGGCCAGGTGCAAGAACCCAAATCAGACATCCAGCCCCTAATGATGTCAGTGTAGAAGATGCAGTGTGCAACAGTGGAGCAGCAGGTTTCACCAGACAACTCTGAATGTACTGGACATGTGAGTATGTTTTTTGAGGACAACCAGAAATACAGGTATGAGGGGGGAAGAAAAATCTAAAGGAGAGTGAGGTTCCTCTTTAAGATTATGTAAAGGCGCTTATTAAAGGATCAATTCATCTAAAACTGATATTTTAGTGTCTAATAGATGTGGGATTGTTCCACCACCTGATGGGTTCCTCAATGTCTTGTAGACTCACATGTGTGGAGAAGCACATGGCCAAGAGAGTGTTTGATGCCCTGGCCGAATGCAGCCCTGCAACTCCAAGGCCATTGTCACACAGGTGAGTCTGCCACTGGCGATCTATGCTCACAGAAGAGCTGGTTACCTTCTTCGGTGGAATTGCGTCCTCACTGACTTTGAATGCTATCAAATCTCCCTCACTAGCAAGGATGCAGCCTTAAAGCCATATCTTCTTGGTTTGGCTAGCGAGGGAGCGATTTCATAGAAACTGGTTTTGCCAGAATCAGAATCATCCATGTGACATCAGCCTAAGGTCAAACGCAGCCTTGCAGCTGCATTCTATGTCCATGCTTGGATACATACTCAACTTTTAGAGCCATGGGTTGCTTTGCCAACACCACTCAGCTCAACAAACTTCGGCTGAGAAATCGAAGGGGCTGGGCGGAAAAAAAGTTGGCTGAACAGTAACTGTTGCCAGTCAGTTGCAGTCAGGGTGTCGGCTGTCAGAATACAACAGCCGGTATTGGGAGATTCGGTCATCCACTATTTTTTGTGTATGGCTAGATTTAGTATGCTAGTCCTTATGCCAAAGAGTGTGACACCAATATCTAATGCCGCGTACACACGGTTGGACTTTTCATCTACAAAAGTCCGACAGCCTGTCCGACAGACTTTCGACGGACTTTTGGCGGACTTTTGGCGGACTTGCGGCAGACTTTCTTACGAACGGACTTGCCTACATATGATCACACAAAAGTCCAACGGATTCGTACGTGATGACGTACACCAGACTAAAATAAGGAAGTTGATAGCCAGTAGCCAATAGCTGCCCTAGCGTGGGTTTTTGTCCGTCGGACTAGCACACAGACGAGCAGATTTCTGGGTCCGGCGTAGTTACGACGTAAAGATTTGAAGCATGTTTCAAATCTAAAGTCCGTCAGATTTGAGGCTGGAAAAGTCCGCTGAAAGTCCGCTGAAAGTCCGGGGAAGCCCACACACAATCGGATTGTCAGCCAGCTTTAGTCCGTCGGCGTCCGTCTGACTTTTGAAGACGAAAAGTCCGACCGTGTGTACGCGGCATAAGAATTTCCTTATTTCTTCATGTAGTCTGTACCTGATCTCTATTCGATCACTGCCCAACCTTCTGTCATTTACCTGGCTTCTGTGTGCTTGAAGAAACACTTTTGTATCTCCATTCTGCCTACTTATTACTAAAACATTATAAATCACTTATTGACTGCATGAGGGATGTTTCTAACGCTAACTGGCATATTATATGTTATTACACAACCATGAATGGATTTTGCTTATGTCAACTTAGCGTGCAGAAAATATACGAAAGTGGAACTTAGGAAATATCAGGATTAGGAAGGGAGGTCACTTTGTCTTTTTTTGGACAAAGTTCTGTAAAAACTGAGTAAGCAGAAGATTAGTCACATACTAATCATAGATCCTTACAACACAAACCTCGAATAACGCAGAAGTGGAAAAAACACAAACAATAGAAACAACTCTACTAGCTTATATAAAGTCAACAGCAAGTCATTTACCCTAAATGGCAGCCTGATTCTTTTTGACATCCTAGAGATTTCCCGTCAGTCTGGCTAATCCCTATCATAGAGTATGTTTTTACTGGTAGTATAATCTTGTACCCAGAGAACTACAAGGTGTCTGAAAAGTCTCCATACATAGGAAAAATTAACAAACACATATTATATTTTATAATATATTTGATATTTTTAATTATTATTAAATTAATATTTTGTAAAATTGTGTTATTAATAATTTATAAATAAAGGTAAATTTAGCTACAATTTCCCATTTTCCATATGTATGGAGACTTCTGGGACTGTATAATGAAATAAGGATCTCCTGCTAACCTACCCATCCCAAATCTGGCTTTGCCAGGCAAAATTCTACCTCCCCCCCCCCCTCCTTCCCTTGCTATTAGAGCACTCCATCAGCTCCAATATATAAATAAATAAATATAAAGGTGTCTTCAGCGCAGTGACTTCTGAGGTCCTTGACCCCTTCTTCCTCCAGTGGTGGGCAGATCCTAGGTTCTCTAGAGAAAAGAGCCCTCACCTAATGGTGTGGCATTTCTCTCTACAGCATTCTCCTCTGAGATCTAGGAGAGGAAGGGTGAAGCCATGACACCCTGTGCTCACAGGAAAAGGGTTGAATTATGCTGGAAGTCACACAACCCAGAAGAAGAGTGGCACTGGATCAGTGACTGGGTAAATCTGCAGGCGACAGCACTGAAGAAAGGATAAGTACAACTGATGGAGCTGCTTTACTTAGCTGATTAAGAATCCATTTTCTTTGTTTTGGTCAGGCTGGAATTGGACCTAAAATGCCAAATGCTAACCGTTTTATGTTTCTGGATAATGGAGATTCTTGCAGGGCTTTTATTTCTAAGTATATAAAGAGTGCTGCGCAAATAAATGTCCTTAAACAAACATACAAAGGGTAAAAGTATAATGGCAGGATAGGAGGACAGGAACCACCGGTGACAGTATAGATATCTGGATGGTGACTTTTTTCCCTCCACCGTTCTTAGATGGCCCCTCACCTCAGATATTCGACCTGAAACAGGTCACACCGCTTGTATGATTGGATGGATCAATCTGTATAATTAGTAATTACTCCTTCACCTCCTTCAACTCCCAGTACTCAGTAATTGGCAGATGATGAATATGAAATAAAAAGGCAAAACATAGTGTTCTCCGTAGCTACTTTATTTTAAATGATAAAAAGCTGAAATGAAATTTTGTATCACACACAGAATACCGGCACTCCGATCCGAGTGCCGGCCAGCAGGCTTGTGATCGTGTCTGTCGGATGACCGCGGGTGACGTCATACGCTCCTAACCCCCGTACGCGTTACGTCCTATAGGCGGGACTTCATCGGCGTGGGGCCCCACCCCACGCCGATGAAGTCCCGCCCATAGGACGTAACGCGTACGGGGGTTAGGAGCGTATGACGTCACCCGCGGTCATCCGACAGACACGATCACAAGTCTGCTGGCCGGCACTCGGATCGGAGTGCCGGTATTCTGTGAGTGATACAAAATTTCATTTCAGCTTTTTATCATTTAAAATAAAGTAGCTACGGAGAACACTATGTTTTGCCTTTTTATTTCATATTCATCATCTGCCAATTACTGAGTACTGGGAGTTGAAGGAGGTGAAGGAGTAATTACTAATTATACAGATTGATCCATCCAATCATACAAGCGGTGTGACCTGTTTCAGGTCGAATATCTGAGGTGAGGGGCCATCTAAGAACGGTGGAGGGAAAAAAGTCACCATCCAGATATCTATACTGTCACCGGTGGTTCCTGTCCTCCTATCCTGCCATTATACTTTTACCCTTTGTATGTTTGTTTAAGGACATTTATTTGCGCAGCACTCTTTATATACTTATATGCTTTTGAGGTATTTTTTTGAATTGACCTTAGTGCCTGCTTGCATTTATCTTGGTACGTCCATTTAATTAGTCAGCGCTGAATTTAATTATACTGTTTTTAGGGCTTTTATTTCTGCCTATGTCTACATTTTGGAGATATTCTTTCACTTTCCGTCCTTCTGATACCTGCACAAGGGTGTGGTGGTCACGAAGACAGGAAGGAAGGGACAACAGTAAAAATATTGTCAGAAAATTGAACCCTCCTCCAATTTACTAAACTGTTTTTGTCTTCTTGGTTCGGGAGACATCCCGTCATTGCTTGGTATGACAAGAAGAGAGGAGAAATCTCCCCAGTAGGCACACAGATGGTAACAAACCTTTAACAAATCCATTCCTAGCTCTATCCAAAACAAAATAACTTAAATAAACGCATGGGGGTAAATCTTCCATTGGGGACATCCATCACAAATAAAAACTATCCAAGATGTAAGTTCCCCTAATATTGGGAGATTTCCTTTAATTTCATTTTGCATCTCTGGGACAAGAAGTAAAAAGAAATCTCCTCAATGGTGCGCAAACAGCAAAAAATAATCTGACAGGGATTTTTACCCTTCCTGACTGTATCCAAAGCTAAAATAAAAGTTTTGGCTATATATACACTTTAAATGACACTCCATAGTATTATCGTGCTTCCCCCGGCTGCTTTATAAAATGTTATATGGAAAGGTGAGGGGAGGGCGGAGGAACTAGGCCAGTAATTAAACAATCACAGAAAAGTAGAGGGCTATGATCAAAGCGAGTGTGAAAGAGGACCTGGTTGATGAAGAGTGTGATGAGTCTGAAGCATTATGGGTGGAACTGCATATAGATGGGCGTAGTTCAAAGTTAATCATTGGAGTTTGTTATAGACCACCCAATGTTAATGAGGAGGTGGAGACTCAGCTCCTTGCACAGATGGAAAGGGCTGCAAGGGCTGGGACGGTGATAATAATGGTGGATTTTAAATACCCAGAAATTGACTGGAGTAATGGCACTGCTGGGACAGTTAAAGGGCAAAAATGTATAAACCTATTACAGGACAATTTTATGGTCCAGTTTATTGAGGCCCCAACTAGGAATGATGCTCTGTTGGACCTGGTAATCTCAAACCATGCAGATCTTATTACTAATGTTCATATAAAGGAACATCTTGGTAGCAGCGACCATAACATGATTTCATTTGATGTTAGCTATAAGAAAAAAACACATACGGGAAAGATAAAAACACTTAACTTCAAGAGAGCAAAGAGGGCTGCTCTCCAGGACTGAGACTGGGAGGGAATATTGGCATCAATGTGCACAGAACAGAAATGGGAATTCTTCAAAGTGACTGTTTGTGAACTCACTGCAAAGTATATTCCCATGGGCAATAAGTTTAAAAGGCTAAAAATAAAACCTATGTGGCTCACGGCCAAAGTTAAAAAATCTATAAACAATAAGAAAAGAGCTTTTAAAAAATATAACAATGAAGGAACACTACTGTCCTTTAAATGTTACAAAGAATATAACAGAATATGTAAAAAGGAAATCAAGGACGCAAAAACTCAAAACGAACGACAGATTGCAAAAGATAGTAGGACAAACCCCAAAAAATACTTCAAATATATTAATAGTAAAAAGGTCAGGTCTGAGCATGTAGGCCCTTTGCAAAATAATCTAGAGTGGGTGACTGGGGACAAAGAGAAGGGAAATTTATTAAATACTTTCTTCAGCTCTGTGTATACAAAGGAGCATGGGGGAGCTCATGTCCATAATGGGGGTGGTAGTGACACAGCCCCAATTGATCCACAATGGCTCAAAGGGATATGTTCCAGAAATATTTAGACAAAATAAAGGTGGATAAAGCACCTGGACCAGATGGCATCCACCCACGGATCCTAAAAGAATTGAGCTCTGTAATTACATTGCCGTTCTATCTACCGTATATACTTGAGTATAAGCCGAGGCACCTAATTTTACCACAAAAAACTGGGAAAACTTATTGACTCGAGTATAAGCCTAGGGTGGGAAATGCAGCAGCTATTGGTACGGTAAATTTCAAAATTATTATTATTATTATTATTATACAGGATTTATATAGCGCCGACAGTTTACGCAGCGCTTTACAACAACATTAGGGCAGACAGTACAAGTACAATACAATTCAATACAGGAGGAATCAGAGGGCCCTGCTCGTTAGAGCTTACAATCTAGGAGGGAGGGTCAAGTTATACAAAAGGGTAATAGCTGTGGGGGATGAGCTAATGGAGAAAATAATGCAGTTGTTAGATGGAGGCAGGATAGGCTTCTCTGAAGAGGAAAGTCTTCAGGGATCGCCTAAAAGTGGATAAATTTGGAGACAGTCTGACAGATTGGGGTAGGGAATTCCAGAGGATGGGTGAGGCTCGGGAGAAGTCCTGGAGGCGGATATGGGAGGAGGTGATGAGGGAGCTAGAGAGCAGGAGATCTTGGGAGGAACGGAGATGGCGTTTAGGTTGGTATTTTGAGACTAGGTTAGTGATGTAGCTGGGGGCACAGTTTTGGATGGCTTTGTAACTTATTGTTAGTATTTTGAATTTAATTCGTTGGGCGAGTGGTAGCCAATGGAGGGATTGGCAGAGAGGGGTAGCAGACACTGATCGGTTTGTAAGGTGGATGAGTCTGGCAGCAGCATTCATGATGGACTGAAGGGGGGATAGTCTATTTAAAGGTAAGCCAATGAGGAGTGAGTTGCAGTAGTCAAGGCGAGAGATAACCAGGGAGTGAATCAGGAGCTTTGTAGTTTCACTGGTTAGAAAGGGACGTAGTTTAGAGATGTTGCGGAGGTTGAGGCGGCAAGCTTTGGAAAGTGATTGGATGTGGGGCTGAAAGGAGAGTTCAGAATCTAGGATAACACCTAGCACCCTGACATGTGGGGACGGGTGGATGGTTTTGCCATTGCTCTTCACAGAGAAGTCAGGGGAAGAGGCACGTGGGGGAGGAAATATTATAAGCTCGGTTTTGGACAAGTTGAGTTTGAGGAAGTGGTGTGACATCCATACAGATATGTCGGTTAGTAAGTTAGTGATGCGTGAGGAGACTGATGGAGTGAGTTGAGGGGTGGAGAGATAGATTTGTGTGTCATCAGCATAGAAATGATATTGAAAGCCATGAGAGGCTATCAGCTGACCCAGGGAAGAGGTGTAGATTGAAAATAAAAGAGGTCCAAGAACAGAACCTTGGGGGACCCCGACAGAGAAGGGAAGAGGAGTGGAGGAAGTAGAATTGTAAGTGACACTGAAGGTGCGTTGGGATAGGTAGGATGAGAGCCACTGAAGAGCACAGTCACGGAGACCGATGGAGTGAAGTTTTTTGAGGAGGAGGGGGTGGTCAACCGTGTCAAAGGCAGCTGAAAGATCCAGAAGTAGGAGTACAGAATAGTGTCTGTTGGTTTTTGCAGTTAGTAGGTCATTTGTGAGTTTTAAAAGAGCAGTTTCTGTGGAGTGTTGAGGGCGAAATCCAGATTGAAGGGGATCAAGAAGGTTGTTTTTAATGAGGTGGTCACTCAGTTGGTTGTAAACCAGGCGTTCAAGGAGTTTAGAGGAAAAGGGCAAAATAAAAATAGATACCAATAAAATTACATTAATAAATAAAAGTAAGTATACTGATGCACAAACCATATAAAAAGAATAAACTAATCAGTAGCTGCCAACATAAAATGGTGTTCACACACTAATAACTGATTGAGAGAGGTAAAAATAAAAGTCGATAATATTGCATGTACTGTGCAAAATAAAACAATGTACAAATCGAGAAAGCTCGATCACTTTCCTCCTGTCCAGCACACAGCACAGCTCTCCCTGGGGAAGACTGAACATCTCAGAGGACAGATAGTTGGTGCTACACTGTCCTTGCACATGTTCATGTTATTTGCTGAATTGCACATTTATACGCTGATTTTATTTTGCACAGTACTTACTGACAACATTGTTGCCATACCTGAGAGCCGCTCTGATGATCTGGCCATTCCACGCCTGCACCAAGGGACTCCACAATCACAGAAACTGCCAGGTGTGAGCCGTGGCTACAACAAAATGGCGGCGACTCGTAAACAATGCAGGCCGCTGTTAGACATCTAGAGGTGGATTGTCACGCTATACAGATTATGAGGCGGTGGCAGTAACAGCACACAGCGGCCCTGGAGAGACAGAAAAACACTGGAGCGGTCCCGAGAACACCCGCACACACTGGAGCGGCCCCGGAGACACCAGAGAACAGTAAGTGGAGACACTGGGGTTGATTTACTAAAGGCAAATTGACTGTGCACTTTGCAAAGTGCAGTTGCACTCTACAAGAGCAGTTGCTCCAGACCTTAGTAAATGAGCAGAAGCTCTGCTGACTTCCATCATCCAATCACGTGCAAGCAAACATGCTGTTTTTTTATTTTCCTTTGCATGTGATTGGGTGTTCTTTGCAAAGTGAAACCTTACCTCATTTACTAAGCTCTGGAGCAATTGCACCTGCAGAGTGCAACTGCACTTTGCAAAGTGCACAGTCTAGTTGCATTTAGTAAATCAACCCCACTGACTCGAGTATAAGCCAAGGGGGCATTTTCAGCCTAAAAAAAAGGGCTGAAAAACTTGGCTTATACTCAAGTATATACGGTAATTTTTTAGGACTCATTAATGACGGGAATAGTACCACTGGATTGGGGTAGGGCCAATGTGGTGCCTATATTTAAAAAGGAAACAAAGTCTTTACCAAGTAACTATAGACCTGTTAGTTTAACTTCTATAGTCGGGAAGATACTGGAGAGTTTAATAAAAGACCACATAGACAAGTTCTTGCTGGAAAAAAATATTTTAAGGAACAGACAGCATAGATTCATGAAAGACAGAAGTTGTCAAACAAACCTGATTTCTTGTTATGAGGAGGTAAGTAAAACTTTGGACAGAGGGGTAGCTGTGGACATGATATAATTGGATTTTGCAAAAGCGTTGAACACAGTTCCCCACACACAGCTCATGTGTAAGGTAATGTCTACAGGCTTGGAAATATCAGTTTGTAAATGGATAGAAAACTGGCTAAAAAACAGAATTCAGAGAGTAGTGGTTAATGATTCTTACTCTGAATGGGCTAGGGTTATTAGTGGTGTACCCCAAGGTTCAGTGCTGGGACCCTTACTTTTTAATATCTTTATAAATTATATTGGGTCTGGGATTAAAAGTAACATTTCTGTCTTTGCAGATGACACCAAGCTATGCAGTGGAATAACGTCCTTACAGGATGTCTCCAATTTACAAGCCGACCTCAATGCACTGTCTAATTGGGCGACTATGTGGCAGATGAGGTTTAATGTTGATAAAAGTAAAGTTATGCACTTGGGGGCTAAGAATATGCATGCATCATACATACTAGGGGGAGTACAACTGGGGGAATCAATGGTGGAGAAGGATCTGGGGGTTTTTGTAGATCAGAAGCTCAATAATAGCATGCAATGCCAACCTGCGGTTTCCAAAGTGAGCAAAGTCCTTTCTTGTATTAAGAGAGGTATAGACTCCAGAGAGAGAGATACGGTGGGGACGGAAAGTATTCAGACCCCCTTAAATTTTTCACTCTTTGTTATATTGCAGTCATTTGCTAAAATCAAAAGTTCATTTTTTTTCTCATTAATGTACACACAGCACTCCATATTGACAGAAAAACACAAAATTGTTGACATTTTTGCAGATTTATTAAAAAAGAAAAACTGAAATATCACATGCTCCTAAGTATTCAGACTCTTTGCTCAGTGTTTAGTAGAAGCACCCTTTTGATCTAATACAGCCATGAGGCTTTTTGGGAATGATGCAACAAGTTTTTCACACCTGGATTTGGGGATCCTCTGCCATTCCTCCTTGCAGACCCTCTCCAGTTCTGTCAGGTTGGATGGTAAACGTTAGTGGACAGCCATTTTTAGGTCTCTCTGGAGATGCTCAATTGGGTTTACGTCAGGGCTCTGGCTGGGCCATTCAAGAACAGTCACGGAGTCATTGTGAAGCCACTCCTTCATTATTTTAGCTGTGTGCTTAGGGTGATTGTCTTGGAAGGTAAACCTTCGGCCCAGTCTGAGGTCCTGAGGACTCTGGAGAAGGTTTTTGTCCAGGATATCCCTGTACTTGGCCGCATTCATCTTTCCCTCGATTGCAACCAGTCGTCCTGTCCCTGCAGCTGAAAAACACCTCCACAGCATGATGCTGCCACCACCATGCTTCACTGTTGGGACTGTATTGGACAGTTGATGAGCAGTGCCTGTTTTTCTCCACGCATACCGCTTAGAATTAAGGCCAAAAAGTTCTATCTTGGTCTCATCAGACGAAAGAATCTTATTTCTCACCATCTTGGAGTCCTTCAGGTGTTTTTTTTAGCAAACTCCATGTGGGCTTTCATGTGTCTTGCACTGAGGAGAAGCTTCTGTCGGGCCACTCTGCCATAAAGCCCCGACTGGTGGAGGGCTCTAGTGATGGTTGACTTTCTACAACTTTGTCCCTTCTCCCGATTGCATCTCTGGGGCTCAGCCACAGTGATGTTTGGGTTCTTCTTTACCTCTCTCACCAAGGCTCTTCTCCCCCGATAGCTCAGTTTGGCCAGACGGCCAGCTCTAGGAAGGGTTCTGGTCGTCCCAAACGTCTTCCATTTAAGGATTATGGAGGCCACTGTGCTCTTAGGCACCTTGAGTGCAGCAGAAATTTTTTGTAACCTTGGCCAGATCTGTGCCTTGCCACAATTCTGTCTCTGATCTCTTCAGGCAGTTCCTTTGACCTCATGATTCTGATTTGCTCTGACATGCACTGTGAGCTGTAAGGTCTTATATAGACAGGTGTGTGGCTTTCCTAATCAAGTCCAATCAGTATAATCAAACACAGCTGGACTCAAATGAATTTATTCGAACCATCTGAAGGATGATCAGAAGAAATGGACAGCACCTGAGTTAAATATATGAGTGTCACAGCAAAGAGTCTGAATACTTAGGACCATGTGATATTTCAGTTTTTTTTTTTTTTTTTAATAAATCTGCACAAATGTTAACAATTCTGTGTTTTTCAGTCAATATGGGGTGCTGTGTGTACATTAATGAGGGAAAAAAATGAACTTAAATGATTTCAGCAAATGGCTGAAATATAACTAAAAGAATGAAAAATGTAAGGGGGTCTGAATACTTTCCGTCCCCACTGTATCATTTTGCCCCTGTTCAAATCATTAGTAAGACCTTATCTGGAATATGCAGTTCAGTTTTGGGCACCAGTTCTCAAAAAGGATATCAGGGAACTGGAGAAAGTGCAGAGAAGGACAACCAAACTGATAAGAGGCATGGAGGAGCTCAGCTACGAGGAAAGATTAGAGCAGGGGTCTTCAAACTATGGCCCTCCAGTTGTTCAGGAACTACAATTCCCATAATCCCTAGTCATGTCTGTGAATGTCAAGAGTTTTACAATGCATCATGGGACGTGTAGTTCCGCCAGAGCTGGGGGGCCGTAGTTTGAAGATCCCTGGATTAGAGGAACTGAATTTATTCACTCTTGAGAAGAGGAGATAAGGGGGGGGAGATTTAATCACCATGTATAAATATATAAGGGGTTCATATAGTGAACTTGGTGTTGAGTTATTCACTTTATGGTCAACACAGAGGACAAGGGGGCACTCTTTAGAGGAAAAGCGATTTCATCTCCAAATACAGAAAGGTTTCTTCACATTAAGAGCTGTGAAAATGTGGAATAGACTCCCTCCAGAGGTGGTTCTGGCCAGCTCAGTAGATTGCTTTAAGAAAGGCCTGGTTTATTTCCTAAATGTACATAATATAACTGGATACTAACATTTATAGGTAAAGTTGATCCAGAGAAAATCGATTGCCTCTCTGGGATCAGGAAGGATTTTTTTCCCCTGCTGTAGCAAATTGGATCCTGCTTTTCTGGGGGGGGGAGGGGGTTTCGCCTTCCTCTGGATCCTTTTTTTCAACCTGACTAACTATGTAACTATGATGTCGAAGGAAAAGGAGGCTGTGCTAGAGAATTGACTTTCTTGGAATAGTCACATTTTCTAGAACATTTATAGGCACATTGCAAGTAAAAAACAATGCTTTATGAAAAATAGAAACAATGCAAGTAAGCATTCAAAACACTTGATTTTCCTGTTGTTCTTTTTTTTTTTTTTTTTTAGTTGGCGACATGGTCTCTTTAAGTGAAGAAAATTCAGATTGTGAGAGAACACTCTGGCATTTTTGTAGTTGGCCTATTTCCAGCTAACAGGTATCCCCTCTGAAGTGGGCCTACAAGTCAAGCCATTTAGCCACACACAATTTTGAGTGTGGACAGCTGAAGACACACCGTGCTATCACTTTCCCGATGGTTATGGGGAGACATCCTGGTGAATTGTGTCATCTATATTTATGAATACATTAAATTCACCGAATTCTTCACGTCCTGTCTTACTTCCGAGGCCCTATAACACACAAACACAGCTGCATTCGTGACCTACATCCAATGTTTTGTAGCGTTGTTTCCTAGCTGCAGAATGACACAGATAAAAGAAAGCCACAAGTGAAAGTCCCCTGCTGTATTCTTGATGTAAATCTTTTCTTTTAATGGCTTTCTTCTCCAAAGATAAACACAGCTAATTCCAACACATCTGCTTAGAACACATTTTTCACATATGATGGGTGATCTGAAATAGGACAATGGAAAGAGGAATGGTAATATACAAAATTCTGTAGCCAATACCAACCAAATTTCACTTTGGTGGCACCACTAAAACGAAAATTCAGACTGGCTGGCGTGGTAAAGAAAATCTGTAACTTAAGGCACTTTCCAGATATGGAAAGTTAGAATATCCTTCCTCGAAGGATGCTGGGGTCTAAGACACCAATCTCCTGAAAGCTGTTATGTTGAAGATGGGAGCAGGTCATTAACTGTATGCAAAGTTCAATGCAAGGGTGTTGCAACCTAATAGACCCTGGGCCCCCACTTCAAAATGGTAAAATGTTGCAGGCCTTCCAGCATACCATGAAAAGTTAGTGAACTCTTGCCCCCCATATCAACTCCCACCTTTCTACCTAGTTGGGCTCCCTTTTTTTTACTGCACTTTTCTGCCATTTGTTTCCAGGTCCTTTGCTTACATGGATACCAAACATAAGAACTCAGACTCACGAAAGGCCTTCCAAGATTTCCTTGCAACCATTGTTTCCACCATACCTGATACTTGGGATTGTCTTTCAGTGGTATTAAAACATCCACTAAGAAGGAGATCTGGTCTAATATAATCTATTTTACTAAAAAAAAAGATTTGAAAAAAGCTTTACATTTTTAAATAGAGCCGGTTTACTGTCCTTCAGATGTTAGGGGGGCCAGAGTGGCCAATGGGAGTAAAAAAATTACATAGAGTCTGTAGTCAGTAGGAGAAGGAATAGTGACCCATCATTGGTATTAGTTGGAGGAATAGTGACTAATCATTGGTATTATTTGGAGGAATAGTGCCTAATTGTTTACATCAGTGGGAGGAATTATGCCTCGTTGCTGGTGTCAGTGGGAGGAATTATGCCTCATTGCTGGTGTCAGTGGGAGGAATTATGCCTCATTGCTGGTGTCAGTGGGAGGAATAGTGCCCCATTTTTTTTGTATTAGTCGGAGGAATAGTGGAACATTGTTGGTAATAGTTGGAGGAATAATGCCTAATTATTTATATCAGAGGGAGGAATTATGCCCAAATGGTGGTGGCAGTGAGAGGAATAGTGCCCCATCATTGGTATTAGTTAGAGGAATAGTGCCCCATCATTGGTATTGGTTGGAGAAATAGTACCCTATCATTGGTATTATTTGGAGGAATAGTGTCTAATTGCTTATATCAGTGGGAAGAATTATGCCCCATTTCTGGTGTCAGTGGGAGGACCCTATCATTAGTGTCAGCGGAAGGAAAATTTCCCCATTGTTGGTGTCAGAGAAAAGAATGGTTCCCCAATGTTGGTGTCAGTGGAAGAAACAGTGCCTCATTGGTGGTGTCAGTGGGAGGAATAACACCCTGAGGGCCAGATAAAGGCTAACATGGGCTGCATTTTGTCATTTTTGGTCTAGAGGACAATTCTTGGGGAGACAGCAATAATAGACCTGGGGCACTGAGTAGAAGAACAGTGGCATGTGCCCTGGGTGCCAGGGTCTAGCAACTCCCCTGGTTCTTACACAGGGTTTGCACCCAATGATCAGAGTGACAAGGGTGCTGCTTTTTAAAGAAGAAATTGAAAAAGGGCCAACTGAAAGAGAAACATCCTAATGTTATTCTAAAATGAATATATGATTTAATGGACTGATAAGAAATGATAGTAGCAGTTTCCTCCAGTGTTAACCTACGTACTCCTTTGGATAATGATGGTCCTGACTAAGCACCCCTCCTGGCACTGTATGAGGAATGTGAGAGGGATTATTTTCCTGCCCTGACCAGTTTTACTGTCCAAGCATCCCATGATATCACTAATGCAAGGGTGGAGGAATCTGAACCACAAATCTTTGCCAATGTCACTAGAAGACAGATAATCTTCAACAAGGTTTCCTGCTGGTCGAGCAGATCTAAACAAACAACTGCAGAGGGGGTAACAATGAAAAAAAGAAGACCAATTAGAAAAAGATGAAGAAACTAAAGTTTATGTTAATGCTAAAACTGGGGACATTTGCAAATATACAGTATAGTTCTAATTTAAAGCCCCAAAAATTAATTTTGTTTTGGCTAAAGGGAGGACCCCTTTCAGCTTGTATTGTTGTCTGTTCCTCCAATGGATAGATTTTCCCTCTCTTCCTACCATTTATTGTAGAGTGAGGAATGGTTACAACATCTAACAACATGCAAGGAATTTGTGTTTGTGGGAGGGAGTGTAACTATATTGAGAAAATGTGAACACAGGGGTATCATGCTGTGTATAGTAGCAAGGAGGGAGAATGGGTGTTGGGACTTTAAACATACCCAGTGTGCACAATTAGATATAGAATGACATGCAATGTGTCTAAAATAATTTTGTCTTTATTTTACACAATGTACAAAGCATATGTTGCTATCAAATATAGTACATTACAAACAAGTCTGTGCATAAGGTCTTCTAAAAGGGTCAACGCGTTTCGCAGATTATCCACTTCGTCAGGACCAATAGAATTAGGCACATTGAAATTGATAAGTCAAATAATTTAAAAACAGATCCCAAATGGATGTAGTATAGGTTAACCCGTGGAAGGAAAATTGGAAGGAAAAGTGGAAGGCAAAGGGTCAGTGATCTCACAAAATAGCCTGCCGGTCCATGGGAGGGCAACCACCAGGTTAAAACACCAAGGCCAGAATCTGAGTAAATATGTATATAATATCATGGTGAATCAAAGATGAATTCCAAGTAAATTATAATGCATGTATAGCGATTGAGGGGCTGCCCGCACCTCAGGTGTGAAAGATGAACAAATGACGCATAAAGCAGCAATAGTTTCAAATCCCAAATAGGGCCCAAATGACTCAGACAGATAGGTACAAGCGACAGTCAAATTAAAGAAGTCATCTTCACAGGGGGATAACCCACAAACAATCTTATATAAAGATCAGAGATAGTATGTCTCACCCTTCCTTCCAGGATGGCAGCACGGTGCACACCTTGCTGCTTTATGCGTCATTTGTTCATCTTTCACACCTGAGGTGTGAGGAGCCCCTCAATCATGATACATGCATTATAATTTGCTTGGAATTCATCTTTGACTCACTACGATATTATATACATATCTACTCAGATTCTGGTTTATCTGGCCTTGGTGCTTTAACCTGGTGGTCGCCCTCCCATGGGCCGGCAGGCTATTTTGTGAGATCACTGACCCTTTGCCTTCCATGGACACCAAGTAAACTATACTATATCCATTTTGGATCTGTTTTTAAACTATTTGACTTATCAATTTCAGTGTGCCTAATTCTACTGGTCCTGACGAAGTCGATGATCCGCAAAACGCGCTGACCCTTCTAGAAGACCTTATGCACAGACTTGTGTACTATATTTGATAGCAACATATATTTTTATATTGTTTAACCCTTTCATGACTAAGCCTATTTTTGACATTTGGTGTTTACAAGTTAAAATCCATATTTTTTGCTAGAAAATTACTTAGAGCCCCCAAACATTTTATATATATATATATATATATATATATATATATATATTTTAGCAGAGAATCTAGAGAATAAAATGGTGATTGTTGCAATATTTTATATCACACGATATTTGTGCAGCGGTGTTTTAAACTCAACTTTTTGGGAAAAGGGACATTTTCATGAATTTAAAAAAAAAACAAACAGTAAAGTTAGCCCAATTTTTTTGTATAATGTGAAAGATGATGTTATGCCGAGTAAATAGATACCAAACATGTCACGCTTTATAATTGCACGCACTCGTGGAATGGCGACAAACTATGGTACCTAAACATCTCCATAGGCGACGCTTTAAAATTTTTTTACGGTTAACAGGTTAGAGTTACAGAGGAGGTCTAGTGCTAGAATTATTGCTCTTGCTCTGACGATCGCGCGATACCTCACATGTGTGATTTGAACACCGTTTACATATGCGGGCGCGACTTTGGGTTGCGTTTTCTTTGCTGCGCCAGCTTGCGGGCACGGGGCACTTTAAAAATGTTTTTTTTCTTAGTTATTTTATTTATTTTTATATTTATAAATTTTGTTTAAAAAGAAAAAATTTTGATAACTTTTATTGCTGTCACAAGGAATGTAAACATCCCTTGTGACAGTAATAGTTGGTGACAGATACTCTTTATGGAGGGATCGGGGGTCAAGACCCCCGATCCCTCCTTTGCACTTCAAAGTATTCAGATCGCCATTTTCGGCAATTCTGAATACTCTATATTTTTTTAAAACCGGCGCCATTGGCAGCCGAGTAAACGGGAAGTGACGTCATGACGTCGCTTCCGTTTACTATTAGGAGGCTGGAACAAAGCCGCTTACGGCTTCGTTCCAGACTGACACTAGCCGCTGGAGGCGGCGGATTGGTGATCCACCGGGAGGCCCGGTAAGAGCTGCGGGAGGCGGCGGGAGGGGGGACGTCCCCTCCCGCTCCTCCGGTATAACAGTCGAGCGACTACTAGCCGCATCGGTGGTTATACCTGGAAAGCCGATCGCCGGCTCTAAAAAACAGTACCGGGATGATGCCTGCAGCTGCGGGCATCATCCCTGTATAACCCCCGAAAGCCGAGTACGCACATCTGCCTACTCTCGGTGGGAAGGGGATAAAATAAAGACAAAATTCTTTTAGACATATTGTCATTCTATATCTAATTGTGTACATGGGGGTATATTTAAAGTCCCAACACCCTTTATCCCTCATTGCTAACGTCTAACAACATATTTATTTTGCTCTCTGTGCCTTCCCATTCAGGGGAGGACAGTTCCCCCAATTTCTTTTTTTTTTAAACAATAGTGTTTATTGAGTTTTGGATTTACATAAAATAAGACAAAAAAAAAAAAAAAACCAGGAACAACATTTAGCATTCATCTATCGATATTTTGACTGTAGTAAAAAAAAAAAAAAAAAAATGTTCCCCCAATTTCTTATACAGGCATCTCAGGGAAAGGAAATAAGGGGAAGCCTTCCCACTGAGGTCACAAGAGAAGCAAAACTTGACATATGGTGGTTGATTTAATTGAAGGGTGCAAAATCTGGTGCACTTGTGCATGGTAGGCAATCAGCTTCTAACTTCAGCTTGTTCAATTAAAGGGGTTGTAAAGGTAAACATTTTTTCACCTTAATGCATTCTATGCATTAAGATGAAAAAACTTCTGACAATACCGCCGCCCCCAGCCCCCCCGTTTTACTTACCTGACCCCTCAAAAAACAGCTGCTCGCTCCCGACATCTATTCCTCCGCTCAGGCTGGCCGCTGATTGGCTACAGTGGATGGATTGGAAGCAGCACAGCCATTGGCTAGCGCTGCTGTCAATCACATCCAATGACGCGGCGCGCTGGGCGGCGGGGCAGAGTGATACAGTGAGCGGCTATAGCCGCCGGCTGTATCACGGGAGCGTGCCCGCAATAACTAACCACCATGCGAGGGAGCTCGCATTAAGGTGGTTAGTTCTTGCGGGGAGGAGCTGAAACAGCCGCCGAGGGACCCCAGAAGACCAGGTTCGGGGCTGCTCTGTGCAGAACGAGCTGCACAGTGAAGGTAAGTATAACATGTTTGTTATTTTTAAAAAAAAAAAAATTTACCTTTACAACCCCTTTAAGCTTTGAATTAAAAAAAAAAAAAAAAAATGTTTAAAGCCAAAAATGTTGTGCATACAACAGGATATGAGAAGAAAACTATCCAAAGTGTAGACCACTGTCACCTGAGCAGGTTTCCACAGTTGAAGACTTCTTCTCATTCCTGTTTTGAGGTCAACTCCGAGTTCTGAATTTTCTCTCACTTTCAGTCCTGTTGACAATAGTCACAAGGACGAATAGAAAGCATAAATCTTCTTAATGGTAACACAGACAGCAAAAAAAAAAGCAAAAAAATAGGACAGGGGGTTCTAACCAAAAAACCAAAACTAAAAACTAAATGTTATCTCTTGCACACTCTATCCAAAACTTTAAATAATTGTCTGAAGTAAGGCTTTAATGCATCAATCATATACTGGTTGCAAGAATGTAGATTTAGCGTGCTAAAAACCAAGCCAATTTCAGACACTGAAAAACAACATGTCTCTAAACTATGCAGAGTTTCTTTCATCCTTCAAACAGAAACTATTCCATGCGAATATGTTGATTAAGACATAAAATGAAAAGAAAATAAGGGGTGTGAAAACAAGCCTAGCTGAAAATTATACTGCAGTTTAGACATATTTCTGAGATAAACCTTTCTGCCATCTACTGCTTAACTTCCCTTTCAATAACATTTTAAATTCTTTTTACGTGACAGCTGAAATAAAATGGTCCCATTTACAGGAACATTAACAGACACAGGAAAAACAGTCCGTCTACCAGACCCTCAGACGCTATTGTAATATCAACAAAATACTAACACTTTTTTTACTACAAAGTTCAATGATTGCATGTAATGCAGTAATCCACAGCAACCAATCATATTTCTGAAGCCTGAAGCCAGGTAAGTAAAGGAAAGTGAGAAGTTTGGTCTCTCCTTGAGCATCAAGAAGACCAAAATCATGACTATTACATGATATTTCACAATAGTAATTGACAGTGAGGAGATTGAATGCGTGGAGGATATCACTTTTCTTGGGATTGTAGATTGATTGAAGTGGTGATTGTACTCTATATGAAATGATGGTGAGCACAAACTGAATATGGAAAAGCAAGGATGTTAGCCTGGCAACCAAATACCCGCTTTTGTGTCCTCCATAGCTACATGCAGTTGTGAAAGTTGGACCATAAAAAATGTAGACAGTAATGCCGCGTACACACGGTCGGACTTTTCATCTACAAAAGTCCAACGGACGCTGACGGACTAAAGCTGGCTGGTAATCCGATCGTGTGTGGGCTTCTCCGGACTTTCAGCGGACTTTTTCAGCCTCAAATCCGACGGACTTTAGATTTGAAACATGCTTCAAATCTTTACGTCGTAACTACGACGGACCCCGAAATCCGCTCGTCTGTGTGCTAGTCCGACGGACAAAAACCCATGCTAGGGCAGCTATTGGCTACTGGCTATGAACTTCCTTATTTTAGTCCGGTGTACGTCATCACGTACGAATCCGTCGGACTTTTGTGTGGTCGTGTGTAGGCAAGTCCGTTCGTTAGAAAGTCTGCTGCAAGTCCGCCGAAAGTCCGCCGGAAGTCCGCCGGAAGTCTGTCGGACAGGCTGTCGGACTTTTGTAGACGAAAAGTCCGACCGTGTGTACGCGGCATAAGATTGACCCCTTGGTGCTTGTGAAGGTTTCTGAGCTTTCTATGGACAGCAGAGATAGCAAACAAAAAAAAACTGAAGAGCAAAAAAACTGATGTTTCAGTGAATGGCAAAATTATAAAACTAAGACTGACCTATATTGTATATAATCAATAACCTCCATAACATTTCTCAAATTAACGCCTTCTTAACCAATGACACCACAAAGCTTCTAATTCACACCCTTGTTATCTCTTGCCTTGACTATTGCAACTCCCTCACCATTGGCCTAACTCTTCCTGGGCAATACCTCCTTCAATCCACTATGAATACTGCTTCCAGACTTATTCACCTTACTAACAGCTCAGTGTCTAAACTTCCCTCTCTGCCAGTCCCTCCACTGGGCTGTCCAATGTATAAAATTCAAAATACTAACAATATAAGTCATCTACAACTCTGTCCTCAGCTACTTTCCCAACTTCATTTCTAAATATCATCCAAACCTTCCATTCCCGCTCCTCCCAAGGCCTTCTACTCTCTAGCTCCCTTGACACCTCCTCCCATGCCCCTCTAGGAGTTCTCCGGAGCCCATCCTTTGAAATGATCTACCCCAATCTGTCCAGCTATCTCTTAAGATAGATGGTTCTCAGCCGGTTCAGCAGGGACCGGCCAAGATTCGATTCATGTATGGCTGATTGTACCCAGCATTGTATGCTAGCAATAATCGCTGTGTTCCCCCAGCAGGGATGGCTTCCTGCGCCCCTCTTCCTGGAGAACACAATAGCTCCGCGGTAAGGATTCTCCCATCAACACTAACTGTGTTGATAGGGGAATCGGGTCATTTTCTTTCCTGCAACCCGTTGTTGCAAGGAAAAAAAATCGCATCATCAATGGACTGCTTTATTCTGTCTGCCTTTATGAGTTTCTAAAAAAAAAAAAAAAAAATCATCTCTTGAGGTAAGTCTTACCCGCCCCTACCTAAAAACTAAACCTTTACTTTTTCCAACAGCTTATCCCTCACAGTTGATGCCTTTTCTATAACTTGCCCCTCCCTTTAGATTGTAAGCTTTCACAAGGAGGACACTTCTAACTCTCTTGTCTTATATTGCATTGTAACCGCATTGTCTCTCTTTATTCTGTAAAGCGCTGTGCAAACTGTTGGCTCTATAAAAATCTTGTATTATAATAATCATTATACCTTGCCTTCTCTTGAGCTTTTGAAGTTTCTTAGGAGGTTTGTGGCGTCCTTTGAAGTTATGACTCTTCAGTAATTGAGTTCCTAAATAGCATGTGTTATATACTCCCCGCCTGTGGAAGAAAAGAGGAAGTTTAAATTTCCCTTTCCGAGAAAAACACGCATGTTTGGGGGTGTAAGCACATACCTGTCTTATAACTTCTTCAGACTATACACAGTGCTTGAGATGACATGGCTTTCACATCAAAGCTGCATGCGGTTGGTCATCAGAGTTAACTTGCTCTTCTATAAAAGTTCTATATCCTCTGTTTTACTGATTCTAGGCTGGATAATATGCCAGACATAGAAAATCATGTAGTACACGACCCTGAATTATATGATGGACATCACCAGTGCTAGCACCTAACAGCAGTAATCCATAAAAACCTTAGATTTTAGTATCCTATAACCGTGCAGTACAAAAATGGATTCTGATGGGTTGCTGTGGATACTGTACTTTGTTTAACTTTATTAAACATTAGAAACCAAATTTCGGGATGCTACAATGACAGCTCCCATATTTCTATCCGTACAGGTTTCCTCAAAAGGGAAATATAGGTTTCAACTGTTGACAGCTTCTTCTGAAAATTAAAAAAAAAACAATATTTAATGACTCTTAATACAAATTAACCCTTTTTAAAACAGTCCTCCCTTCCTTGTCTCAAACACACAGTTGTGCCAACCCCCAATAAAATTCTAGTGCTGGTCTTGCTGTCAGGGCTGATGCTACCACTAGGCAAAATAGGCAGCCGCCTAGGGCGCACTGCTGCCTAGGGTGCCCGGCCAATGGTTTTCCTACTCTCTTCTCTCTGCAGCAAGCAACTAAGTCTCAGTATCAGCAGGCAGCCGCCGCTCCGTTCACACATAGTGTCAGAGGCGCAGTAGTGGTGGAGGACTCTGTCTGTGTCCCAGACTCCCAAATAAATAGAAGTATGCAAACATTCATTGATGGGCACTGGTAGGCTGCACTGATGGGCACTGGTAGGCTGCATTGATGGGCGCTGGTGAGGCTGCATTTGATGGGTGCTGGTGAGGCTGAATTTGATGGGCGCTGGTGAGGCTGCATTGATGGGCACTGGTGAGGCTGCATTTAATGGGTGCTTCATTAAAAAGGTGGGATATACATGGGCAGGGCAAAAGGGGGTGGAGTCAGGGGTGGAGCCAATGGGGGGAGGCAAAATGAGGTTTCGCCTAGGGTGTCAAAAATCCTTGCACCAGCCCTGCTTGCTGTGTCCTCACACTAACATCCAATAGACTTGAATGGGACATTTCTCCTGCAGAATGGATTTGTCCTACATAAAGCATATCTAAACCCATAGCTCCCAACTGTCCCTGATTTTGAGGGACTGTCCCTGATTTTGAGGAACTGTCCCTGATTTGAAACAAAGTCCCTCTGTCCCTCTTTCCTCCTCATTTGTCCCTCATTTTGGTCTGACCTATATAGTTGTATATAAAATGCACTTTTTAGCTTTCCCAGTGCTAAACCTTTCGTCCATATTCTAAATTGCTGCATTTGTAAATTTTAATAGCCAATATAAAGGAATAGCAGTGGTAAAAAAGAATTTGTGGGTTTAACTAATAATTTTTTTTGTTTAATTCTCCTTTAAGGGGGTGTGGCAGGGGGTGTGTCCTATGACATACTTTTGTTAATAGGTGTCCCTCGTTCCCATCTTAAAAAGTTGGGACGTATGTCTAAACAAAAGTACAAAAATGCAATATATTGCAGCTTTTGAGTCCTTAGATGCGGCGGCTGCTTTAGTTTTCCTCTTTCAAGCTTTTTTCCTTTATTTTTACTTAGTGATCTTGCCAGTAACCTGCTAACCACTTTCCACCCAGGCCAATTCTAGCATTTCTCTCTTATATAAAAAAAAATTTAAATTTTTTTGCTAGAAAATTACTCGGAAACCTCTAACATTATATCTATATTTTTAAGTAGAGGCCCTAGAGAATAAAATGGTGGGGGTTGCATTTTTTTTTGTCCCATGATATTTGCCCAGCAATTTTCCATGCAATATTTTGGCAAAAAATACACTTTAATGAATGTTAATGCAAAAAAACACAATATACAATCCAATTTTTTCATTAAAATATAAAAGATGATGTTATGCTAAGTAAGAAGATACCTAATGTGTAAATTTGCGTACGTTCGTGGAATGGCACCAAACTACTGTACTAAAAAATCTCCATAGGTGATGCTTTAAAAGATGTTTACAGGTTACCAGTTTAGAGTTACAGAGGAGGTCTAGTGCTAGAATAATTGCTGCTGCTATAACATTCATGGTGATACCTCACATGTGTGGTGTGAACACCATTTACATGTGCGGGAGGGACCTAGGTATGCATTTACTTCTGCATGCAAGCAAGAGGGGACGGGGCGCTTTAATATTTTTTTTTATTATTATTATTTGTTTTATTTATTTTTTTACACTTTCCCTTAATTTTTTTTTTTTATTTATTTATTTTTTCCTATCACAAGAAATGGAATAGAAATAAGGCATGACAGATCCTCCTTATGGAGACATCTGTGGACTTCAAGACTCCAGATCTCTCCTCTACCCTGGAAGCAATGAGTTAAAAAAAAACTTTGATCTCTGCTTTCCAAAAAAAAAAAAATGGCAGTCTTGACATCTGCCAGAGCAAAAAGTGACGTTATGGCTTCCTTTTTGGCGTCCCAGGATCATAGAGGTGGCCCCCACTGGATCGAATCCTGGGTTCCCTAATCCCACAGAAGATCCCTCCCTGGAGAGGCACCAGTGGGCTGGGGGAGGAGGGGGACGTCCCATCCTGTTGCCTGTAAAAGCAATCCAGTGGCCAATCAGCCACTAGGGTGGCTTTGACTTTTTAGGGGAACGCTGGCTGAAAAGAAAGATACTAGGATGATTCCTGTAGCTGCAGGCATCATTCCAATATTTCCACTTCAAGTTTAGGACGTCATATGACGTCCTACGGTTGGGAGGTGGTTAAGCGTCTGTGATGTGAAACGCGTCACCCATGTTCCCTGTGTGTTATGCTATGTGCTGCTGTCAAGAATTTAACCTGTTGAGATAAAGAAATTGGATTTTTATTATCAGGTGTTCAATCATCCCCTTCTATCTTCATATTTTAAAAAGAGGTTTTTCTTTATTGGCAGGAACGTCCAATATTGGCGCTCTTATGTCAGCACAGCCTAAGCAGGGCAAAGGTCTCTGGCACTCCTGGACGGGGGAAGATATACTTTGGATGAGGAACAATGTTTCAATTTCCTACTAAGTAGCTCTGCACAAGCTGTGTAAACTCCTCTTATTTCAGCTCCTTTCCTATTGCCATATTTGCTTAAGATTTTTAATAAAAAAGTCTTTGTCACCCTGACCGGTGCCCCCATCGCTGAGTGTTTACTAATAGGCTGCAAATATTGAGTCTAAGCCCATGCCTGGAAGACCAATTTAGAGTTGGAACTCTACAAAGAGGTTTCTATGTATGACGGGAAGAGCCCGCGCCTTCTGCTTTGTGTGGTTAGCATGTGTTTGATCCCGTGTCAGTCATCTTGTGCTATACAGTATGTCTTGCATACAATTAGCTATATATAATCTACAAGATCCAAGAAGGGGCCTGTCTTTCAGGGAGTTGTGCCAATAGTCATACTGTGAACACCATTCTGCTTGTTGTAGAGCAGGGGTCTCCAAACTTATGACCCTGGGCCACATCCAGCCTCCTACCAGATTTTTTCTGGCCCGCAGCAACTGTCTGTAGAAATGCCCTGGCTGACTAGCAGTAGATGCACCAGTCTGTGTACTCTGATATGGAGACTAGCGCATCTGCTGTGGTTGCTTGCTAGGACTGCTGGCATCCTAGCAACCAATGATGTTTTGCCCTGCACCCAGTATTTACAGGAGGACCAAATATCTTCCATTCAGACCTGCTCTATCTCTCAGCTTTAACCCTTGCTGGTCTGCACCCTGGAAAGTAAAGGGGGTGCCACATGGCACACATGGATGCTAGGGGGGACTCCGCAGAGCACTTTTGGATGTAAGGGGGGACTCTGGTGGGCAGTTATGGATGTAAGGGGGTACCTTTATGGGCACTCCTGGATGTAAGGGAGAACTATAATGGGCACTTCTTAATAAGTGGAAACTCTGATAGGCATTCTTGGATATAAGGGGGTACTATGATGGGATCTCCTGGATGTAAAGGTGACTGTGGTGGGAACACTTGGATGTCGGGGGGGGGGCTTTTTTGATGGGCACTTCTGGATGAAAGGCAGGAATATGATGAGCTCTCCTGGATGTAAGGGAGGACTCTGATGGGCATTCTTGGATGTAAGGGGGGGATTATGATGAGCACTCCTAGATGTAAGGTGGGACTCTGATGGACATTCTTGGATGTAAGGGGGAAATAAGATGAGCACTTCTGGATGTAAGGGGGGACTCTGATGGGTATTCTTGGATATAAGGGGGGTAGGAGATAGATCCTTCTGGGTGTAAGGAGACTTGGCCATTTCTGATTCCAAGGGGACATTCTAATGGCCATTCAATATTTTTATCCTGCAAATATTTGTAAATTATACAATGTGGCCCTCAAACCAAAAAGTTTGAAGACTCCTGCTGTAGAGGATAAGAGGGTATCAGGGGAGTTCATTTTGTACAGGACATGGAATATATTCCCATTATTCTCCCAGGAGAGTGTACATTTAAAGTGTATGTAAGCTAAAAATCAATTTTTCAGTTTGTTATCTCACTGTATAGAATTTTGTTAAAGCTTGACTCTGGGCAAACCAGACAATAACCAAACCAAACAATGAGGCAAGTAATACTACATTGTTATGTTGCCCTCAACAAAAATAAGCATTTATCACTTGCAGTGAGGTCTCCCCTGCACTTTGGATTTTTCTCAGAGTTCAGGTTTGACCACTTGCCCACTACAATATGTATATAAATATATATACATATATATATATATATACATATATATATATATACACACGTTACGGTCTGCAAGTGGTTTACTGGGGTTATAGCTGAAGATATCAGCCATAACTTCGGTACCGTTTTTTTCAGAAGACGACCGGCTTTCTCATGAAACCGGTCCGAGCGGCTCATGAGCTGATGGGCTCATTTCTGAAGCAGCAGGAGGGGACAACCCCCCACACACACACTCCTCGCCGATGCTTCTCGGGTTTACCGTTACTAGCCGGTTCGCCCGAGAAACGATCTGATGGTGCAGCTGTCTGGTCCCATAGGCGATCAAAGAGTTAACACTCTTTGATCAACTCTATGTCCTTGGAGGACCGGAGCAACGTGATGACGTCACTTCCGGTCCAGGCTGAAAGAAAAAAATAAATAAATGAAAGCGAAAGATCAAAAAAAAATTTTTTTTTTGGATCTTTTGCTTTTAAAGGTAAAGAAGAGATTTGGGGTCTTTTGAACCCCCAGATCTCTTCATAAAGAGGAACGTTATCCTTATTTTTATTAAAAGGAATGTTTGCATTCCTTGTAATAGGAAGAAAAGTGATAAAAAAAATGAAATGGACAGTGTAAAAATAAAAAGTAAAATAAATAATAATAAAAAAAATTTCAAGCGCCCCTATCCCTCCATGTTCTCGCGCTGAAGCGAACGCATAAGCAACGCAAGTCACGTATGCATATGTTAACAGTATTGCATATGTTAACAGTATTCGATCCATACATGTGAGGAATTGCCACAAACATTAGAGTGAGACCAATAATTCTAGTGCTAGACCTCCTCTGTAGCTCTAAACAGATAACCTATAAAAGCATTTAAAGTGTCGCCTATGCAGATTTTTAAGTACCATAGTTTGTCGCCATTTCACGAGTGTGCAAGCGTGACATGTTAGGTATGTATTTACTCGGCATAGCATTAGCTTTCACATTATACAAAAAAAATTGAGGTAACTATTTTTTTTTTTCTTCTTTAAAAAATATTTTTTCCCCCAAGAATTGCGTTTGCAAAACCGCTGCGCAAATACCGGGTGACTTAAAAAAATTGCAATGATCGCGATTTTATTCCCTAGGTCTCTGCTAAAAAAAAAAAGTATAATCTTTGGGGGTTATAAGTAAATTTCTAGAAAAAAATACTGATTTAAACTTGTAAACAAAAAGTGTCAGAAAAAGCCTGATCTTAAAGTGGTTAATAGCGTAGACCACCCTTTGGAAAAAAAATAACAAATGCACTCACATTTTTGCTTTGGAGTTTACAGAGCATTGCTTCTGTAGACTCTTCATCTAGCCCATGGTCAGTTTGGAGGTACCAACCTTCAGTTATTGAGCTTCAGTTTGGAGGTACCAACCTTCAGTTATTGAGCTTCAGTTTGGAGGTACCAACCTTCAGTTATTGAGCTGGCGGATGTAATCAATGGACTACAAGTGCAGTGATGTCACCACACCTGGGCTCCATTGAGACCTATGAGACCCTCCGCATTGGTGGCAGATGTGACTCGTAGTCTTCTATTCACAGATATCTGAATTCAAAAGATAGCAGAATTCTGCAGAGAGAAGCACTCCATGATTCAAGTAAATGGGGGATGGGGAATGTTATCAAGTGGCTTGTTACACCCTAAATATAGATGTTACATGAAACATGTTCACAAAGGTGGACCTAATTTTTTGTGAATCTGTTGCAAAACACCTAGTGCTCACCCCTAAACGGGCTGCTGGGAATATGCCCAGGTTCTCCCAAATAGCACAGAGGCTACCAGTCACACAAGCTCGGTCCCATGCACACAGACAATAATGGCTTAGTCTAGGACAGAGGCCTTCAATCTTTCTAAATAAAGGGCAAGTTCTTTGTCCTTAAGACTTTACAGGGGCCAGACTATGGCCAGTGGGAGTAGAAAATGTCCCAGTGTCAGCGGGAGTAAATAAAAGGTAAAATAGTGTCTCATCATTGGGGTTACTGGGAGGAATTATGCCCCATTGTTGGTGTCAGTGGAAGAAATAGTGGCCCACTGTTAAATAGTGAAGTGGGAGGAATTATGCCCCACAGTTGCTGTCAGTTGAAGGAATGGTGTCAGTAGAAGGAATATTGCCTCATTTTGGTGGAAGGAATGATGCCCCAAGGGCTAAATAAAGGAAAGCAAAGGGACGCATCTATCCCATGGTCCACAGTTTGGAAACCATTGGTCTAGGGGATGTCTTTTTAGGACTTATTGCTAAAGAACTTCAACAGCATAAGCTTTAGGGTCAAAGGACACTCCAAAACAATCAGTAACAACAATAGGAGGATAAACTTCTCTCTAATCTTCCAAAAGCAGCTTTCATGGAGATAGCAAGGAATGGTCGGTGTATCTAGGACCCTACCACAGCAGTCTATAAAATCACTTCTGTCACTTGCACAAGAATTACACAGCTATTAGTCCCCAGAAAGGTCTTTACTCACAGTGTCACAGCTATCTGACACCCAGCATCCAAAGATAGAACCTTAGTTGGGGAGATAAAGTAGATCCTTCTCGAAACCGAAATCAGTGCAGTGCCCTCCAGCAAATGGAGCCCCAGACTGTTTCTTGTTTGAGTGGAGCTGCCTCCAGGGGCAGAAGGCCCAAGAGAAGCAGGACATCCCCCTTAAGGGAAAGAACACTCTGTTCAGGCCTCCTGCAAATTTATTACCTCCCAAGCCAACTTCTGGAGTACTCCTTCAAGGGATTGGCTGGGGTATGATAAACATTCAACTGATCATTTAAATCTTCAGGCCCTATGCTCTGGAAACGTCTTTCAGAGGCAGGTGGGAGTAATCAAACTCTCTGCGCAGGAAGCACTGAACAGACCTACAAAATCAATCCTTCCTCCATTCACCACATTGGAGTAAAAAACTTAATTCACATAACGCCCTAACAAAGAACGACGCTACACATCATTAAGATGCTGACTTGCAATTAGCAGCAAGTTTTAAGCTCTTGCCATGCTAACGCCTTTAGCTGCATATCCATCTGCAGGGACCATGTGCAGACTGTAGCTGCCAACTCTTGCAGTGTAAGTGAAGTGATAGATTACTGCCTCTACCTATTAGAATTAAAGGACAGAACACTGGTTCCAAAGATTTTCCAACATGCTGTAAAATCTTGTTGACTGTCCAACGCTCATGCTATGTACTACTGTGGCCAGCTATAAAAAAAAATTCATACTGAAGCAGTATTTGTGCTAGCTGTGGTTACTCCTTTTACGTGCTCTGCTAGCAGTATTTACTAGCCCCATTTCCTGCGAACTTGCTCCTCGATGACAGATTATGTCATTTCACATTGTTGCAGTGTTTCCCCACCCTGGGCTGCGAACAGAAGATTCCTTCCAATCTGCACAGACGCACAGCTTTTAAAAAGGCTCTGCCAGGTGCTTTACATGAAAATTCCTCTAATAAAAGTCACAGTTCTATTACTGCCAATTGATACGCTGCGGCATTTCACTTCGACAATGTCTGCGCAATTAACGTCTTCCCTTTAATCCACTAAATAAAAGTTTCCTGGCCCCCAGTCACTCTGAGGTCATCCTTTGCCCGCTGCTATGACCTCCCACGGCCCCAATTTCACTGATGTTCCAGAAAGACAACATTGACAGTTTCATTATGGAACTTTTTTTAAAGTGAACTTGTACTCCAAGAGTCCGGTGCTGGTAGATGTTAATGTGTGTCGTACAGCATCAGGAACAAATGAGAAACCAGCATGTTCTTTAAAGTAAAAAAAGGATCTACCCTTGAGACTGTACTTAGAGGTGATACTCTAGTTAAACCTCTCTCCAATATAAAATTAAGGTTTGCCCCCCTCTGTTCACTCGGGACTTGAGGCTCTCAGTTATAAATAGGCATTAGATGGTCCTGAGCTAGATGATGAAGATTGGGAGGAGATATGGGAATGGCCCTTTTTGCAACTAGACTCAGCTAAGGACAGACTTACCCATTTTAAAATTTGACATAGAATTTATCTAACTCCTACACGTTTACACAGAATATACAGAATATAACCCTCCATACATGCTGTGTGCTGGATTTTATACATATCATCTGGCAATGCCCTCATATTCAAATGTTTTGGGTGGCTTTAGTATCGTTTATCCACTCAGTGACCAATATCCAGATACCTCAAATGGTGGATGTCTGTTTGCTGGGTCTGGTTGACACCCTAGCCTGCCACTTATCTATAAAGGGGATGCCCTGAAATACTCCACAAAGTGTGGGATATTTGGATTGAGGCCCCTTCTACTAACTTGGACGCAGACTTTTTGGGCTAAGTAGCTCAACCCACTGTGTTCCTACCAAGCATAAGAGCATGTTGTGAGGATCATACTTGATTTGAATTCTATACAATAGAGGTTTTCACCATTACCTAGTTCTGGATACTTTGGACCCTGAGTAGATGAAACCTAGCATTTTGTATGACTCCTTAAGTAGCTAATGGAGCGTACTATCGGTTTACTACTCGAGTTGTTAGTTGTATGTTGTTTTTCTATGTACATGTGCCGAACCTGGGTATGCCCAATAGGCTTTGTTTTATACTTAAATTCTTCAAAGATTAATAAAAAGATTTAAAAAGAAAAGTATCTCTTCCCTACCAACTTCTTCTTTTTCTTTTTTTTTTAATAGACTTGTTTTTACCGCTGACCATAACCTCACTAGCGAGATTTCTCCTACCCTCCTGTCCTATGACAGAAGGACAAGCAATGAGGTTAGTGCTTGTCACCAGTACAGGGAGACAGGAAATAAGGGGGAAATATCTTCAATGGAGTCACAGACATCTAACTCTGCTTAGGGACCTTCTGTTCTTCACTAAGGTACTTAGACACCCTCCATTCTTCTAGGCTTAGTGCCTTGGGTGCTTAGGAATCCTCCATTCTTCTAGGCTCTTTGCCTGGGGTACTTATACACCCTTTATTTTTCTAGGCTCAATACCTTTTGTGTTTAGAAACCTTTCATTCTTAAAGGCTCATTGCCTAGGGTATTTAGGCACCCTCCATTCTTCTAGGCTCAGTGCCTCAGGTGCTTAGGGACCCTCTGTTCTTATAGGTGCTTTGCCCAGGGTACATAGGCACCCTCAGTTCTTCTAGGCTCAGTACCTCAGGTGTTTAGGGACCTTCAGTTCTTAAAGGTTCATTGCCTAGGGTACTTAAGCACCCTCTGTTTTTCTAGGCTTAGTGCCTCAGGTGCTTAGGGACTCTCCATTCTTGTAGGCTCATTGCCTATGATACTTAGGCACCCTCTGTTCTTCTAGGCTCACTGCCTTGAGTGCTTAGGGTCCTTTTATTCTTAAAGGTTTAGTGCTCAGGGTATTTAGGCAGTCTTCGTTCTTCTAGGCTCAGTACCTTGGGTGTTTAAGAACCCTCTGTTCTTGTAGGCTCTTTGCCTAGTGTACTTAGACATCCTTCATTCTTCTAGGCCTAGTACACTGGGAGCTTAGGGAACCCTCCATTGTTATAAGCTAATTGTTTAGAAAACTTTGGCACCCTCTGTACTGCTATGCTCAGTACCTCAGGTGCTTGGGGGCCCTCTATTCCTAAAGGCTCATTGCCTAGGGTACCTAGGCACCCTCCATTTTTCCAAGTTCAGTGCCTGAGGTGATTTAAGACCATACGTTTTTTTAAAGGCTTATTATCTAGGGTACTTAGGCCCCCTCTGTTCTTCTAGGCTTAGTACCTTGAACGTTTAGGGAACCTCTGTTCTTACAAACTCATTTGCTAGGGTACTTAGAAACCCTCTGTTTTTTAAGCTCAGTTTCTCAGGTACTTAAGACTAGGTTCAGTGCCTAAGAACCCTCATTTCTTCTAGCCTTAGTGCCTTGGGTGCTTAGTGACCGTCCATTGTTCTAGACCAGCCTTTTTCAACCAGTATGCCCAGGAAAACTGAGGTGCCTTGAGGTTTCTTTAGGGGTGCCTTGGCAGAATGTCTAAAAATTGCCCCAAAATTGTATACAAGACGGTGGGTGGATGAAATCTGCCTTTTAGTTACACAAAGCCACAGGTTTTCATTGTATACCATTACAACGTTCTATCTGCCAACCTCCTAGCGACCAATGACATCAGTTGATATGGAGGATGTCATTTGCCTGCATATCACCCTTGTTTGACCTTCCCTTGCCTCTCTCCATCAGCTTTGGGGTCTCATTAGCTATGTGATAGAGAAAAACTGAGTGAGAAAAGAAACATTGGATTACTAGTCAGTACCAGTTTGCAAAAGTGTATTTGTTTTGGAAGAATATATCATCTCTAACTTTGGGTGTCCTACGTGTATTGATGTTGCTGCATTATGTAAAACTATTGCAATACAATGTGTAAAACAAATGAATATGTTGATTTAAAATGTGATTAAAAACTTTGCAAAATGTGTAAAACAAATGTAATATATATTTGTACGTCTGACAGCTTATAATACAAAACATAAGCAGGGAATTTATTAGAATAGTGTAGCACCAAATTTAAAATGGGTTTTAAAATTTAAAATGATTTACAGGTAGGAAAGTTATAGTCAAGTTAACCGACACATACTGACATTTCTAAATTTGATCCAGGTGTCTGGGCTTCAACGGCCTCTAGTCATAAAAAGGTTAAGCAGTCCACATACTCTGGATGAATGCTCCAATAACATAGAGAAAACTGCTTCTTTATCATAGATGGGGTTAAATTTGGGCTTTTAGTAATGTAAAAATTAAAAAAATATAGTGCAGTTTCCATCTGGCATACCTTTCTACCCACAAATGCCACACACTACTAAACCAAACCACACGAAGAGAGCAGAAAGTCAAGAGGCAGGCATGAGCCACAAGGGAGTCTGGAATATGAAACATAGCTTGTCAATGTAGGCTGCAGTGTAATGAAACAAAAACTTAAACTAATATATTTGTTTTAAAAAATCCATTATTTCTATTGCACGAAAATGAAAAATTGAATTTTTTTGTTAAACATGGGTCAAAATAAATTCTTCTCTAGACCCCAGGGTGTTGTAGTCCCATAGTGCCCGTCTACTTCCTGAAATTTTTCAAAATTTGCAACCTGTAGTCTTGTTAAGCACGTTATTTGCCACCATGAATCATGTTAGACACACAATTTGTGGATTCGAGACTTTTGAAGAAAATACAGTGTTGGATAGACTTGACTAGCCTTAAAGCAATTTTAAAGGTTAGTATATATTCTTTATATCTTTTTTTCCTTTCTATTCCGTCAGGAAACTGAGAACATTCTGAATTGCTATGACTGGCCCTTCTTTTATGCGTTTTCAAAGCCTGTTTACAAAGTTACATCATTAGTCAGGTTGAAAAAAGACACACGTCCATCTAGTTCAACCATAAAAATAAATAAATAAATAAATAAATAAAAAATATCAATCAAATCCCATATACCCAATCCTATATCCACAGTTGATCCAGAGGAAGGCGAAAAGCACCAGCAAAGCATGATTCAATTTGCTACAGCAGGGGAAAAAATTCCTTCCTGACCCCCAAGAGGCAATCAGATTTTCCCTGGATCAAAGTTCAAGTTCAACAGCTCATGCTGAAATTTAAACACAAAAGTGAAAGAGTCCGTCCATGACTATCCCGCTCTTCAGATCCCTGGTCCCTCTGAAGTTTCAATCAGAGACAGAGGAAACTTCTGCTGTGCTCTCTCTTAAAAAAAACACATATTGCTCACTGTGAGGATCCTTTATCATAGGTGGACCAAGTATGAGAATACATTTAAAAAAAATAAATATACATTTTTAAATATATATATATATATATATATATATATATATATATATATATATATATATATATATATATATATATATATATATATATATATATATATATATACATATACATACATATACATACATACATACATATATTGCAACATGGCACGTTACCCACAGTTCCAAACACAAACAAAACGATACAGCAAGTACTGCACCAGAAAGGTGCTCCAATACAAATGTAGATAAGATGGCAACCCCAATGTTTTCCATGCAGAAAACCTTACATAAAGTCATTGTTTCCACACTTTTTTCAATTACTTGTTAGCCAGTTGTTGTTTTGATTTAGAATGATACCGTATGTGTTTAGTTCTTCCATGAAGAAGAACTATCCAAGTGTCTTTTCTAGTAGTATGGTGGACCACAATTGAACAAGTTCTGGCCACACCCACCATATGTGGACCATATCCTCAAAACCACTAGAGTTGCAAAAATATTGATTTGAATATCCAGTCCCAAAGTTTTAGGTCAGGTTCACTCTAATATGCTGTAATGGACATTACGGTCGTTGATGCGCTGGGATGCAAATCATTGTTGAAGGGTAATGCACCTGCGCTCCAGCACACCACAATTTACGTTATGTTTTTTATACAGTATATGGTCTGGTGCAGTTTTTGGCTGACATAAGGTGCGTTGGAAGCCTTTGCAAAATGATTGGGCATCTCTAAGGCTCCATTCACACTTGTGTGACTTGTCATACAACTTTGGACATCAAAGTCACATGACAAGTCGTTCCCCATGTTTTGCAATGATAACCATTCATATATGTGCGACTTAAAGTTGCAACAACTTCAAAGTAGTTCATGTACTACTTTGGTCCAACTTTCATGCAGTTCATGTACTACTTTGGTCCGACTTTCATGCAACTTGACAACCACAGACTTCAATGTTAACCCTCAAAAGTTGCATGAAAGTCATACCTGACTGTTATATGATGCAACAGTTGTCCATTATCACTGGTCAAAGCCAAAGTCGTATCTAAGTTGCACCCGTCCAAAGTTGCGTCAAACTTGC
The DNA here is from genome assembly GCF_042186555.1 of Aquarana catesbeiana. Taxonomy (NCBI): domain Eukaryota; kingdom Metazoa; phylum Chordata; class Amphibia; order Anura; family Ranidae; genus Aquarana; species Aquarana catesbeiana. The sequence goes on from NC_133336.1 coordinate 183,403,070, forward strand.
ATCAAAGTTGCACCAAAGTTACACTCCAAAGTTGGTGCAAGTTTAGAGAGTCGTACAAGTGTGAATGAAGCCTAAACATTTTCCTAAACAATTGACTAAAATTTCCATTTCTGATTTTTAGAGCTGCAAAGAGGGGTACCTCAATTATATTAGGAAAAAGTCATGTGATTTCCAAACTCCCTGCCCTACCTCATAACAGTTCATGCAAGAAAGTTGACCAGCCATGCTTCAACATTTCAATGTTTTTGCACATTTACAGTACAACTACATACATCAACATGGTGCTTGGTATCTTGGAAGAAGGTTAGCGTAACAGATATATTCACAGTAATGATTTGCTTTCAGGTGGCCAAACCTTACTATAGGTTCAGTCTTTTCTCAAATTTGTCCACCAACAGTTCGCCCATCATTCCTGGAATGTTGATCCTTGGACTTGCTGCATATGGCTGTTTTTATGGAAAGATTTTTTTTTCCATGTTAAGATGATTTAATTACACTTAGGATTTTTGTCTTTTGGATTAACTAGGCTTTCTGAGAAGGCAATGGGTTTTCTTTTATTATGCAAACCTGTGCTTTGCTCCTGTGAGACAGAACAACAGATTTTCTTAAATTATTTGTCCCCAGTAGCACATATTTACTATTATTCACTCCTCTGCTCCCTATGCAATCAGAAAATACCCAGTACTTCCAAGTATGGAGAAGGAAGGGGCATGTTACATAGATTACATAGTTACATAGTATTTGAGGTTGAAAAAAGACACAAGTCCATCAAGTCCAACCTATGTGTGTGATTATGTGTCAGTATTACATTGTATATCCCTGTATGTTGTGGTCATTCAGGTGCTTATCTAATAGTTTCTTGAAGCTATCAATGCTTCCCGCTGAGACCACCGCCTGTGGAAGGGAATTCCACATCCTTGCCGCTCTTACAGTAAAGAACCCCCTACGTAGTTTAAGGTTAAACCTCTTTTCTTCTAATTTTAATGAGTGGCCACGAGTCTTCGTAAACTCTCTTCTGCGAAAAAGTTTCATCCCTATTGTGGGGTCACCAGTACGGTATTTGTAAATTGAAATCATATCTCCTCTCAAGCGTCTCTTCTCCAGAGAGAATACGTTCAGTGCTCGCAACCTTTCCTCATAACTAAGATCCTCCAGACCCTTTATTAGCTTTGTTGCCCTTCTTTGTACTCTCTCCATTTTCAGTACATCCTTCCTGAGGACTGGTGCCCAGAACTGGACAGCATACTCTAGGTGCGGCCGGACCAGAGTCTTGTAGAGTGGGAGAATTATCGTTTTATCTCTGGAGTTGATCCCCCTTTTAATGCATGCCAATATTCTGTTTGCTTTGTTAGCAGCAGCTTGGCATTGCCTGCCATGTGACTCACAGTGAATGGTGGGAGGGCAATGACTCAAACAGCAGCACTAAACCAATTACAGTGTACCACTGTTGATTGGCCCAACACTGTTACACTTTGTAAACTCCTAGTAGACCAACACCGAGCTTAGACAGGACTGTCAGTGGCTGATCAGAGCACTGTGTGAGTGTTCAAAAAGCGGGTGAGGCATTAAAGTGGACCTGGTGCTTTGCCCGGTGTAGGTAAAGCCAATGTTCAATTTAAGGTTAAAAAAAGTTTATCAAATGTGGTTGTAAACCTCTGAAATGAAAATAACAAAGCGTATCCTTCTATAGTGTGTGGTTGCCTCAATCCAAAGCACTTACTGTAATTTCTGCCTCCTCAGTCTCCATCCTCTGCTATTTGCATGAGTCACTTCTGACATCTTATGCCGCGTACACACGGTCGGACTTTTCGTCTACAAAAGTCCGACAGCCTGTCCGACATACTTCCGACGTACCTTCGGCGGACTTGCGGCAGACTTTCTTACGAACGGACTTGCCTACACACGACCACACAAAAGTCCGACGGATTCGTACGTGATGACGTACACCGGACTAAAATAAGGAAGTTCATAGCCAGTAGCCAATAGCTGCCCTAGCATGGGTTTTTGTCCGTCGGACTAGCACACAGACGAGCGGATTTCGGGGTCCGTCGTACTTACGACGTAAAGATTTGAAGCATGTTTCAAATCTAAAGTCCGTCGGATTTGAGGCTAAAAAAGTCAGTTGAAAGTCCGGAGAAGCCCACACACGATCGGATTACCAGCCAGCTTTAGTCCGTCAGCGTCCGTTGGACTTTTGTAGACGAAAAGTCCGACCGTGTGTACGCGGCATTATACTTACTCCAAGGCATCCATCCTATGCATGTTTCCCTATGCGACTGTGCAGGGGGGGGGGGGGTTCTTTTTTCCTCCACTCGGGTCTCAGATTACACTCAGCTCTTTTTCTCTATGCTGTGCAGTGTATGTGACATCAGCTCCCTGAGCCCTGCCTTCTGCAGCTAAGGAATGCTGTGTACAATGTGTGCTTTATAAGGCTGTGCAGGAGAAAGGTGCAACTGCAGATAAACAGGTGCAACTTAGCAGGAGGATTTGTTTCATCTCTGTGTATTACCTAAGGCCAGTCAGTTGACTGGGTATATGTAAGGGTTTACAGCCACCTTGGGCTCGATAGAGAGCCTTTGCATTTTGTGTTTTGGGTTGTATGTAGCGTAGAGTATATTATACTAATCAGAATTGGAACCTGATAACATGGCATTTGTTTCTTTTAATTTTATTACTAAATAATCTCCTGAGCAATGACACTATAATTGCCATTTGGCGTACACACATCATTCAGGTCCTCAGAACAGCATTTTGCTTTGAGGCATTTCTCCAGGTCAGGATGACTCATATGAAGTAGTAATTGCTGCTGTCAAGCCAAATCTCTAGTTGGGTATCAATAAAAATAAAACGATCTGACAGTACGGATTTTGGGTTATGTTTAGTCTGTCAGATAAGAGTAAGGTTTGTTCTGTACATCAGGCCTGTCACTTCAGGCTACCTCATCATGTGATATATAGGTGTCTGTTATGTATACATACCAGGCCTTAGGCCTTGTGTCATAAGTATTACATAGTACAGTGTCATACCTCCCAACTTTTTGAGATGGGAATGAGGGACACCTATTAGCAAAAGTATGTAGGCATAGGACACACCCCTTGCCACATTCCCTTAAGGGAGAATTATACAAAATAAATGATTAGTTAAACCCACAAGTGCTTTTTTACCACTAATATTCCTTTATATTGGATTTTAAAATGTACAAATGCAGCAATTTCAAATTTGGATGAAAGGTTTAGCACTTAGAAACACTTTTTGAAAAATAAAAAGCATATTTTTTATACAACTATATAGATCAGACCAAAATGAGGGACAAATGAGGGGGAAAGAGGGACAGAGGGACATTGCTCGAAATCAGGGACAGTCCCTCGAAATCAGGGACAGTTGTGAGCTATGCAGTGTGAGTGGCATAACTACGTATTAACCACTTCAGCTCCGGAAGAATTTACCCCCTTCCTGACCAGAGCACTTTTTGCGATTCGGCACTGCGCCGCTTTAACTGACAATTGTGCTGTCGTGTGACGTGGCTCCCAAACAAAATTGATGTTCTTTTTTCCCACATATAGAGCTTTCTTTTGGTGGTATTTGATCACCTCTGCGGTTTTTATTTTTTGCGCTATAAACAGAAAAATAGTGACAATTTTGAAAAAAAAACGCATTATTTGTTACTTTTTGCTATAATAAATATCCCCAAAAAATACTTAAAAACACATTTTTTTCTCAGTTTAGGCCGATATGTATTCTTCTACATATTTTTGGTAAAAAGAAATCGCAATAAGCGTTTATTGATTGGTTTGCGCAAAAGCATCTACAAAATAGGGGATAGTTTTATGGCATTTTTATTAATTTTTTTTTTTTTTTACTAGTAATGGCGGCGATCAGCGATTTTTATTGTGGCTGAGACCCTATGGAGGACACATTGGACAATTTTGACACATTTTTTTGGGACCATTGGCATTAATACAGCGATCAATGCTAAAAAATTGCATTGATTACTGTAAAAATGTGACTGGCAGTGAAGGGGTTAACCACTAGGTGGCGCTGTAGGGGTTAAGTGTGTCCTAGGGAGTGATTCTAACCGAGGGGGGGAGGGGCTGTGTGTGACACGTCACTGATCAGCGCTCCCGATTACAGGGAGCTGTGATCAGTGTCCTGTCACTAGGCAGAACGGGGAGATGCTTGTTTACATCAGCATCTCCCCGTTCTTCCTCACCGTGAGACGTCGGGTCCGCGGGACCCGCGATCGTGGTCACGGAGCTCCTGGCGCGTGAGCTGCCTCTTAAAGGGCAACGTACAGGTACGTTAATCTGCCTGTACGTGCCCTTCTGCCGCAGTATATCTGCGTGAGGGGGTCGGGAAGCGGTTAAAGGATATCTAAACTAAAGAACAAAAATTTAATATGTTGCAGCTTACCAGCCCTTTCATACGGTGGCTGCATTCATTTTCATAGCAAAATGTCTAATCCTTCCCTACACTAACCAACACTCAAGGAAAAAAAATGCCTTTATATACACCTAAAGTGTACCTAAATCCAGTAACAAATGCATAATATATTGCATCTTACCAGTCCTTCGACATGGTGGTATTTTCTTTTCTTCAAGCCAAGTACATTTTCTGCAAGTACACTAAATTACCCATTGATCCTGCCAGAAATCCAGTGACCTTTTAACTTCCTGTGGACTGAACTGGAATCTCAAATAATGTTAACCGCTCTTGCTAGTTTTTTTTTGTAAACTATGCAACACATTATGTTATGGAGGCGCTTACCAGACAGTCTCAAGCTTGCATAACCACCATTAGTGCACTTTCTTGCAGTTTAGCCCTGGCGGTGGTTTATAGATCAAGTCTGCTCACTCATGCACTTCAGGTTATTGTTTATGATGATCTGGGCAGCAAGTGTCATTGCACCTTGCTCATATTGCTAATGTAGCACCCTCTAATGTGCTATTAGTGGTAGTACAGGCAAACCATAGTCTGGCCCTCTCTGATGCCTCCCCATTTCTAGAATGTTGGAGAATATTCTGGAAGTTAGTGGCATACCTCACAACTTTTTAAGAATGTAATGAGGGACACCTATCAGCAAAAGTATGCAGACAAAGGACACACCCCTTGTCACGCCCCCTTTAAGGAGAATTGTACAAAAAAACAAGATTGGTTAGACCCACAAGTTTTTTTTTTTTACCACTACTACCTTTATATTGGCTTTTGGAATTTACAAATGCAGCAATTTAGAAATCAGATGAAAGGTTTAGGGCTGAAAAACACTTTTTGATAGATAAAAAGTGCATTTTATATACATCTATATCGATCAGACCAAAATGGAGGACAAATGAGGAGGAATGAGGGACAGAGGGACATTGCTCCAAATCAGGGACAGTCCCTCTAAATCAGGGACATTTGGGAGCTATGTAGTGGGCGGAGGCTAGGAGGGCTGTCATGCATATTATGGGGCACTCAGCCAATCCCCAGGTTGGGGGGCCTGGCAGGGAACAAAGGAGCCCTTAAACAGACATGAGCCATGCCAGCAGGAGAGTCGGGTGGAAGATGGAGATACAGTGCTGAGGGAGTCTGCCGGTGGTCCTTGAGGGACCCCTGCCAGAGAGGGGTTTTACCTCGGGCTGGAGCTCGGGTGGTTGGCCTTGAAGGATCCTACCACAGAAGAGGCAGTAGGGAGAGCGAGGAGAGACAGAGTGAGTATATCAGCACAGTGCAGGGACAGACAAGGGGAGAGACTGCCATCTGTAGCAGGTCTCTCTTGAAGACAGCGGTGTGCTAAGTCCTCATTCAACCTTGCCCTGGGAAATCTCCAGTGTGTCAGTCGGGCAGGACTGGGAAGAAGAAGCAGCCAGGTGGGCTAGCATTTCTGCAAGCAGTAGAACTCGGATCAGTGTCTACAGGGAAGCAGAAAGTATTGCAAGATGCAGTTCACATAGAGACTGTTAGTTCCAAAAAGCAGTGAACCCAGCGGAGCTGTACAAGTATCAAGATTTTGCGGGAGGAAGAAGAGGAGCTGTAAATAGGGAGGAAGCCGTCCCTGGATTTCCTGTTGTTGTCAAATTGGGCATCCCATAAATCTCTAAACCCATCCAAGTTATAATCCCCTCAAAAAAAAAAAAAAGAAAAAAACAAAGCTCAAGGATTGTTTTCCTGTGTCTGAATGCATATTGAAAATGCTAAGTGACTGGCTGTGCAGCAGTGAGGAATCCTGACATTTGCATCTTCTACGGGGGGGGGGGGGGGGGGAGTGCTACACTAATTATCCTGTATACTAAAATGTATTATTATCATTATTAGTCATTTTACCCTTTATCGCTACATGCCAGTTACAGTGGCGGCTGGTGCTCAAAATTTTTGGGGGGGCGCAAACAATGTGCCATCAATTGCAGCCACTGTGCCATCAAACGCTACCAGTGTGCCCATCAAATGCAGCCACTTGTGCCCATCAAATGCAGCCACTGTGTCCATCATATGCAGCCACTTGTGCCCATCAAATGCAGTCACTTGTGCCCATCATATGCAGCCACTGTGCCCATCAAATGCAGCCAATTGTGCCCCATCATATGCAGCCACTGTGCCCATCAAATGCAGCCACTTGTGCCCATCATATGCAGCCACTTGTGCCCATCATATGCAGCCATTGTGCCCATCAAACGCAGCCACTGTGCTCATCAAACGCAGCCACTGTGCCCATCAAATGCAGCCACCTGTGCCCATTAAATGCAGCCACTTGTGCCCAGTATATGCAGCCACTTGTGCCCATCATATGAAGCCACTTGTGCCCGTCAACTGCAGCCACTTGTGCCCAGTATATGCAGCCACTGTACCCAGCGACCCCCCTCGCGGCTGGCCTTAGTCCAATAGAGCAGTCGTGGTGGCAGGGATGTCCGTCCTCATGTCTCCTCTGTGCCACCTCTTCCTAAGCTCCAGGCATCCAATAGGATGCCTGGCGCTTTGGCCTACTGGGAAACAGGTCTGACGACCTGCCTCCCTGATTGGCAGGGAGAAGCGTTAGTGTAAAAATAGCGAAAATTCATTCACTATCATCACACAATTGGGTGGGATGAGGGCGCACTCTCTGCACCCTGAGCCCACCCTATTTTGAAGCCTATTAGAGCCTCTGGCTCTAATCAGGTGCTTCAAAAAATACCACCCCCTCCATAGAAATCCATGCGTCCGGCTTCCTGAAAGGGGCCGGGCGCATGGATGGGGGGGTGGCGCCCATGCGCCCACAGTGCACGGGCCTGCCCCTGGCCAGTTACTAACTTTGACAACAATATACTAAGTGTTAGTCTTGGAAAAAATTACCACCAGATCAAATAGTGATGGTAGCTCTCCCAATGTTGCCAACCTACCAGATTAAAATTTACTGACACGACACCCAAAATTTACTGGCACAGCCAAGTTTTTACTGGCATTTGCAAAAGTTACAAAATTACAGTTGTAAGTGCAAATTTCAGTATTTATTTCACTGACACATCCCATCCTGAGTCACACTACACTGCATACTAGCACAATATGGCATAGACTGCAGGGGACCCAGATTTGTTTTCCCTAGTTTACTACCACTTTAATAGTCTTTATCGCTAGGTTCACACCTATTTGTATGGTGCGTCCCACATGAATGGGCTGCTGTACCTGCAGGAAATGCAGGAAAAAGGTCCTTGCACCTTTTTCAATACACACCTGCAGGGAAATTGCACGGATCATGGGTGTGCCATTAAGAGGGAATGGCAGCCTTGCACGTCAGCAAAAAAGCAGCGTGTTTTGGGTGCAGGTGGTTGCAAGCATACCTCCCAACATTTTGAGATGGGAATGAGGGACTCCTAGGACACGCCTCCTGCCACACACCCTTAAAGGAGAATTAACCAAAAAAAAGGTTAAGGGCCTCTTTTTTTACCACTACTATTCCTTTATATTGGATTTTAAAATTTACAAATGCAGCAATTTAGAAATTGAATGAAAGGTTTAGCACTGGGAAACACTTTTTGAAAGATAAAAAGTGCATTTTATATACAACTATATAGATCAGACCACAATGAGGGACAAATGAGGGGAAAGAGGGACAGAGGGACATTGCTCCAAATCGGGACAGTCCCTCGAAATCAGGGACAGTTGGGAGCTATGGTTGCAAGTGCGGGAACAGGTACAATTTACAAGAAATGTACGGAGCTAAAATGAAATATAAGCGCAGGGCATACATGACGGGGTGGAAGGAACGATCATACTGCAAGGGGTTAAAGAGGGATGGGACGGTTTCAGAGAAGTAAATTTCACCCTTGCCTGATTGGAGGAGGTAGTGCAGGATAAGGAGGAGCTGTAGTATAAGGAAATGAGGAAGTAGGAAGCTCAGTTGCAGAAGACAAGTCGGTGTGGAAAGTCTCGCCCTCCCGCCCCAGAGGAAAAGTTTGGAGGTGCTTCAGGCAAAAGGTTTGGCGATTGGGGTCCTTGACGAAGGTACAAAAATTGAGGTATTGTTGATAAATACGATTGGACCCATCTCATGTATTGAGTCCTCCTGCTTTGTGTAGTTCAGTCTAGACTACCGGGTAGTAAGGTGGGAGGGGTCTGTGGTCAGTTAGTAAGTCCCCGATGCGGTGTTGCGGCTGGGGACAGAATCTAACTTATGCCGCGTACACACGAGCTGACTTTCCGGCAGCAAAGGTCTGACGAGACGATTCCGGCGGACATTCCGATCGTGTGTGGGCTTCAACGGACCTTCATTGGACCTTTACTGTCGAAAATTCAGACGGACATAGAAATAGAGCATGTTTCAAATCTTTCTGACGGACTCGATCCCTATCGAAAAAAAAAACGTTCATCTGTATGCTAGTCCGAAGGACCGAAAACGACGCTAGGGCAGCTATTGGCTACTAGCTATTGAACTTCCTTTTCTAGTCCGGTCGTACGTCATCACGTTTGAAAGGACTTTGGTGTGATCGTGTGTAGGCGAGTCCGTTTCGTCGGAACTCTGTCGAAAAGTCCTTCGGAGTTCAGTCCGACGAGAAGTCCGCTCATGTGTACGCGGCATGAGAGGTACCACAGATTCCAAAAAGTTTTGGATTGGTGTCTTTAAGGATCTGCAATCATCTTTCATATCAGGTTTATGGTTAAATATGTTTTTGAGTTAATAAAAGGCCAAGCGGCCATTTAAATCCATTACAGTGTCCGCGTCATAAATGGGAAAGGAAGGCAAAGGTTGGGTAGGTACATAATTGAGTTGGGGCAGTAAGTTATCTGAACTACCCTAGTCATGTTGTCCTGCAACCACCTGCAGTAGTGGGAACCTAGTCTATATGCTAGCCTGGCATATTTGAAATGTAATATTAATTCCGTTTAATGATATAAACTTAAATACAGCTTAAGTGCCAGCCTGGTATATTTGAATTGTAATAATTGTAGTATTAAATCAGAGTAATAATGCAAACGTTAATAGAATTTCTCGGCCAGCTTGGAATATTTGCAATGTAATAATAGTAATATTAAATCAGGGCAGTAATACAAGCTTTAATACCGTTGCCAGCTTGGAATATCTGAAATGCAAAAACTGTCATAATTAATTTGTGGAAAAATTCCTACAAAGAAGTCATATAGCAACAATAAGAAACAGAAGAATACTACCATATATTAAACAATAACAACCAGCAATCAGTACATCCTGTCCCTAATAATAAGATAACAGGGAAGACATGCCAAATTATGATTACACGGTTCAGCAATAATTACAGACACAGCGAAAGTGCGAGGGGAACATGTGCGTGCAGGTTCAGGTATCGCTGGCGTCTGGGATGTAACTGTAACAATGCCATGAGCTATAGTCACAGATTACGGCAAGACATGAAGGAATGATCGGAGAGGGGGAAGAAAAAAAGTTTCACATTTTAAAGAGGCTGTATTAAAGTAAACCTGTGACAAACCTGAGCAATTTAAACTCAGTATAGAATGGAAAAGTCCATAAGATATATGCAAATCAAACTTGGTCCTTAACCACTTGCCTACCGGGCACTTTCACCCCCTTCCTGCCCAGGCCAATTTTCAGCTTTCAGCGCTCTCACACTTTGAATGACATTTGCGCGGTCATGTTACACTGTAACCAAAATTAATTTTTTAATCAATTTCTCCACACTTTCATTTGATGGTATTTAATCACTGCTGGGTTTATTTTTTATTAAAAAAAAAAAAAAAGACTGAAAATTTTGAAAAAATAAAAGTTTTTCTTTCTGTCGTTTCTGTCAGTAAATTTTGTAAATAAGTAATTTTTCTCCTTCACTGATGTGCGCTGATGAGGCGGCACTGATGGGCACTGATAGGCTGCACTGGCACTGATGGGCACTGATTAGGTGGCACTGAAGGGCACTGGTAGGTGGCACTGATATGCGGCACTGATGAGCACGCATAGGAGGCACTGGTGGGTACTGATAGGCGGCACTGATGGGCAGCACTGATGGGCAGGCACTGATGGGCACTAAAAGGCAGAACTGATTGGCATCACTAATAGGCACTGATTGGTGTCACTGATGGGAACTGATTGGTATCACTGATAGGCACTGCTGGGCTGTACTGTAATAGGGCACTGATGATCAATGACCTGATTACCTGTACAAGTCCCCCCTGCGAGGAGATGCCACTGATCGGCACTCTTCCCCTCACACTCTGTCAATGTTAGGCAAGGAGAGCTGATAAACAGCACTTCCTTGGTCACGTGTGACCAGCTGTAATTGGACACAGCCAATCACATAGGTAAAAAGCCATTTCATCGGCTCTTTCCCAAGATCGGGGTCACGCCGTGTCTCGGGAACACGGCGCAGCCGCGATTACCCCTTCTGGGGCGCCATCATATGACATTGTCCCAGAACGAGAGTGCATCCCGCCCACCGTTGTTTTACTATATGGTGGGTGGGAAGTGGTTAAAATGTAACGGTACCTTAGATGTAGCCACATTATCTGCTATGCCCTACTACCAACATTTCCAATCTTTCGTATTTTCCTGTCCTATCGAAATCATGCCAGTGGGACCCACTGTGAGGCTGAAACTTTTGGCCTGGGGACAATGACAACCAACTGTCCTTTTCATGGTAGGCACAGTATCTTGTGGTCTGAACATGTGGTAGAGAGAAGGAGCGGATGATATCACAATGTCTGCCTTGGCCAATCAGCGAACACATTGGGGTTGACTTACTTAGCTTTGGTTCACATATATGTGGAGTGGGAAACGCAGCGAATTCTGAGTGTTTCCCACACCGCGTTGAAATTGTACTCCATTCATGTGATCTGCCACTCGTGTCATTGTTAAAATTAATGACACCCCAAAACAGGTTGCAAAATGCATCGCGATTGCAAGAATCGGATTGCATGGGTGTGATTAAGCCCATGCAAAATGAATAGGCTCAAATTGCACTGCACAGAATCCCATGTGGTTTGAAATGGAATGCTGTGCAATGCCTATCCAAATCCAAAATCAATCAGCTTCTATTTTTTTTTGTCAAAGCTTTATTGAACAAGCTGAAGTTAGAAGCTGATTGGCTACCATGCACTGCTGCACCAGATTTTGAACTCTCCAGTTATAGTAAACTGATCCCATTGTATTTGCAGAAAGAAATACAAGGTGTCTCCTGAGTGGCAGAGGTGGAGAAATGAGTGATTCTCTGTATTTGGCATACAGAGGGGAAGTTGAGCACCTGCTGGAAGAGGATGCACTGACTGTATGTAACAATGGCTACAACAGTGAATTCCAGCGTAACCATCAACCACTTGGAGGTGGCACATAAATATTTTTTTTGAGTTCAGCAGACCCAAAATAGGTGCTTAAACTAATCTCATTCCTGGAGTTCTTCAAATGTTTAATTTACTTTTCTTGCATTAAGTTTATTCAGTGGAAAAAAAATTAATAAAATATTGAGGCTTATAGGAAGAGGTCCATTGTACATTAAAGGAACTTCTGTAACCCTAAGTAAACAGAAAAAAACACCTTAAATTTGCCTTTCCTATTGAATTATTCCAAAATGCCCTTATGTTCCAGGAATCTCTCTAATGTGTACTGGTGTAGCACCAACCCTCTTGGATGGTCCCGCTGTTAACCCAGGTTCTGATCCCTTGATGGTGCAAACAGCTAGGCATGGGGTATTTTCAGCCAGGTGCATCAAGCCCCACTCAGTCCTCGCATATAAATCAGGCAGATTGTGTTTTTATTTTTTCTGGGTTTTTTTGTTTGTTTTATAGAACTGGGATAGGGATTGGGAAAAAACTTTGGGATACCCAGAACTAGCAACTTGAAGGAGAACATTATCTTGCAACAGTTAACTGACATAAAGCAGAGTCTTCTATGCAGGAAGTAACAATAACTCAGTACAGGAGGGCTTTAACTATGGACACAACCATGGCCGCAGGTCTGGAACAGTCCCACTAGAAAAAGGGGTGCAAAGGCAACAGTCTCTCTCCTGAGATTTCTCCTAGGCCTACTCACTGTGTCCCTGGCAATCTGAAGGGTTTTTTACCAGCTTCAGCTGACACTGGCACAAAAGTGTCCCAGAAAGATCTTCTTTGGATGTTGTTGCCCAGCCGTTCCTGCGACTTTGGGGTAATCCTTCAGCTCCTTGATGAGCTAGAATCATCCAGGACTTCTGAAAGCTTCTCAAACCCTTGGAAGGTTTAACAGCACTTCCAGGCTGGGTCACTCTCCAGCAGGCAAATCACTCTGCTACTCTTTGCTCAGCACCCTATATACCCCTCTAAGCCCCCTGTTGTTCATTCTCTCGACCAGGGATTGGCTGAGGCTATATACAGTGCCAGCGCGGGCTCTACCTTCTCCACCCACTATGTTTCAGAGCTTTCTGGAAAGACAGGGGGAGACAGGCAAGCCTGCAGAACCCAGAGTAGACAAAATCGATCCACAAGCTCGACTGGCTGCAGTAGAGCCTAAAAACAACAAAATTTACCTCTTACTTATCTCACTAGCAACTAACTAGAAGGGTGCTACATTGGCCTAGGGGGCAAATGTCCCCCTGTCCTCCAGCCCAGTTATCCCTTGTGTGTGTGGCTGAAACTGCAATTTGAACAAAAGGGCAGTACTGGAACCAAGGAACACCATCCCTGGATTTACAAGGACTTGGATCCAGGTGATGATGATACCAGCCAATATAAGGATTCAAATAGAAGATAGCTCAAGTGTAGGAAATGGAGTCACCATAAAAACTCAAGGCAACTCAGCTGTGTCCCATCAGTCATATTTATAAGTAAAATGGTCATGTGTGACTGGAGTATTCCTTTAAGGGTTCATGACAGAACATAAATGAAACACATTGCCAAGGAATCTGGCATATTTCGACTTGACAGGTTGAACAGCTGCTTGATAATGATCCAAGCCAATCTTTCTCTGCTGGTTCACCAGGACAACTGGAACACTTCAAGTGTTAATGGCCAAGAGACCAGCCTCTATCCGCTTAGTGTAAACTGTGTTCCCATGCTTGGTTTATAATCCACGTTTGGCCCAGATCTGCCTGGAGGACACCCAGCCAATGTTGTATTACTGGGCTGCAGAGCATTTGGACTCATCCAAACAGTTCTGCACTCCACCCCGAATGACTTAACACGTACAATGAGAATTGCGTGGTTTTCTGATTAGATACAATATGTATGCTGTGGCTCCAGTAATATTAATTGCCTAGGGGCAAAGTCCAGTAAATCCTAATTATAGGAGAATTTGCCACTGGTCCTAATAGCTTAACTGGAACAAAGGTCCCAGGACAAGTTATGTGTCAACTGCTTGTATCATTAAAGGAAACGTATCATATATTTGTAGTGAGCGCATAGTTTGAGATATTACTGAAGTGTTTAAAGTTGTTTTTAATGACTTTCATATTTTTTTAATAAATTGTCATTTTTTTTGTTTTATTAAATATAGATTTATATTTCCTTTATACTTTTCTTTAAATTATAGATTACTTACTAAAGGGAGCTTTGAGTAAGTCTTTCTCTACTCCCCTACCTGAACAAGAGGGTCTTCACTCCGGTGCAGTACCAGAACAGGTCACCCAGTGCAAAGATGTACTGCCCTATGCCCATTATCTGCCCCCTTGCTCCAGCTGCCCGTGGCTAGCACGAAGGGTGCGCTCAGCGTGTGTGGCCAGTCACTTCCTCTCTAATAACTGAAAGGTGATTGATTGTCGTGTTGGCTGTGACAGAAAGTGGGAGTGTTGAGTGTTTAACAGACATGAAGCCACAGCCACCTGGTTGCCAGCTACTGGTTTGGAGCATGTAGTACGGGGAGCATGGCTCGGCATGTGGCACCCCCTTGACAATGCTGCGCCCCCAGGCGGCTGCCCCTTCCCTTGCCCTAACTCTACCCTGGTGCTATTGGTGCTCGCCACTCCTCTTCCATGCTGCCATCTTCAAATACCTGTACGTATCTGAGACCCTGTAGAGACCCATGGCACATGTGCATGTGGTATCTGGGTATCATGGTATATAGGAATTTGTAGAGACCCGTGGCATATGTGCATTTGCTTGGGAAACCCCTGTGTGTGCACCAACATGCTGTAGGACTCTGCCAGTTCTCAAATGTCTGCGCCCCTCAGTAAACCACTGCCCCCTAGGATGTGGGATGTGGACACCCAAGACGCAGTGGATGTCCTTATGTAATTCTACCAGTGAAGTGTGGATATTACTGTGCTAAACCAAAATAATAAAGGTGTCAAGCAGCTGCATAAAAAATGTGACAAACATAAATAGGAATCTAAATGGTGAATATTGCAGCGCTAACCAATAAACACAAATATATGAGTGAAAAAGAATGGTGAATTCAAATGATAAAAACATAAATAAGCAACATATATGCCCCTGTCGAAGACCCATTGGTCAAAACGCGTAGGTTTTTTTTGGCTTATCGCTCTCCACATTGCCCAGCTTTTATTCTTTGTGATCACTTTTATATTTGTATGCTGGTTTTTAGAAATAAAATACCACCTTTTTTGATCTACACCATGTGGAAGCTTTTTCTTTCTCCTTATACTACTCTGCTGAGAGTGGCTTCGAGTCCTGTTGATTCTACCATCTAGCTCCAGTTTGATGTACCCAGATTGGAGGTCCGTTTGGAGGTTTCCCGTCTCTTCTCTGGATTCCACCTTGGAGGTTCTGGACCCTGTTGAGCTCCACACTTTGGCCATTTGTGGCACCATGCCTGTATGACTCCATGTCGTTGACATTGGAGTCCATCAGTTCCGGTAAGGGCACGCGCATTTCTCTTTTGTTGATGATGCAATATCTTTGATGTCCTCCATCTCAGACAGTGTTGGATCCTTCACCATTCTTCACTAGAAGACCAGCTTTTGTTGGACTATAACCATATACTTTTTTGCACTGTGCAAATTTTCACATTTCCCAGGGTTCACTGGTGTCTTGTTACCCATTCATAGAGCTTTGTACATTTATTGGACACTTCTTATTTATGTTTTTTATCA
Organism: Aquarana catesbeiana; assembly: GCF_042186555.1. Taxonomy (NCBI): domain Eukaryota; kingdom Metazoa; phylum Chordata; class Amphibia; order Anura; family Ranidae; genus Aquarana; species Aquarana catesbeiana. The sequence continues at coordinate 183,418,519 of NC_133336.1, forward strand.
TTTTAATTCACCATTCTTTTTCACTCATATATTTGTGTTTATTGGTTAGCGCTGCAGTATTCACCATTTAGATTCCTACTTGTGTAATTCTCACCTCAATGAATAAGCAGAAAGTGCTGCGCTGTAGCACAAATAATTTCTAAACACTTCAAAATTAATGAAAGATCCTCTAATTCTGTAAGGGGGGGGGGGGGGCAGGAGAGAAAATGTTTTGTAATGTGTGAAGACCTGCTTTTCCCTGATTTAAAAACTTTTGAGCAGGAATTTGTTTTATTGCAGAAGAGTCATACTACTGCTAAGGACCACCAGGATTTCTGGCCCATTGTTTTAAACCCCTGGGCCGCCCAGAAAAAAAAGGCCTAACAAAAATATAAAAGGGTGAATAGTAGGGGACTATTCTAAATGCTTAAATAGCCTAATCGCAAGGGAACACCAACCCAGTAATAACTAAATGACATCAAAAGAGGGGAGAAATGGTAGGATGGGCGTTAAACGGAAGTTCCCTGGATATTAAATATCACATATATATACACATATATTAAAGCGGAGTTCCACACAAAAATGGAACTTCCGCTTTTCGGAACCCTCCCCCCCTCCGGTGTCACATTTTCCAGGGGGGAGGGGGGTGCAGATACCTGTCTAAGACAGGTATTTGCACCCACTTCCGGCATAGACTCCCATGGGAGTCTATGCCTCTTCCTGTCAGTCCGCGCTGTCTCCTGGGATACACACAGCTCCCAGGAGATAGCGGGGACCAGTTACGTTGCGCAGCGCGACTCGCGCATGCGCAGTAGGGAACTGGGAAGTGAAGCCGCAACGCTTCACTTCCTGATTCCCACACCTAGGATGGCGGTGGCAGCTGCCGAGAACCGAGCGGGTTCTAGGCGTCGCCTGCCGACATCGCTGGACCCTGGGACAGGTAAGTGGCCATGTATTAAAAGTCAGCAGCTGCAGTATTTGTAGCTGCTGGCTTTTAATATTTTTTTTTTTTTGGCGGTTTAGGTGGACCCCCGCTTTAAGTAGTAAAAAAATAAAAATAAAATGTACTTATGTTATTTCACCTGCCTGTACTGCCCTTTTAAACTTAGGCAATTTACAGTGATAAAGATAATCTCATTTGAATATATCTTTGCAGTAATAATGGAAGGTCTTGAAGCAGTGTAGGCCTTACTAGCTAAGTTTAATACATTTCAGGCCATGTTTTTTTTTTTCTACAACACAAGAGAAAAATAATAACGAAAAATGGCCACTTTCTTGCTGTGTAATACCTTCCATATGTCCTGCATCTAATTTCCCATCCCAATTGACGCAACCTTACAGATCCCAGACAGATGGAATGCATTCTTCTGCATGGGTAATAGAGACACAAAAGAACATCCCCGCAGCATAAATCTACAGAAAATCCTGACTTATTTTATAACACAAAATACAGTTGAGGCTTATGCGTAAAGGGTTAAAGACAAAGTACAGTGAACTCCTATTTTAAATCACTATTACAGTATGAGCCTAATTTTTGATGTGATGTTCCCATCTGAACAAGTATATTTCTGTTGTCATTTTCTTATTATGCAGAGTAGAGATTTGCAAACGTGTCAGTAGAGGGAGCCCTCAGTGGAATCAATTCAATAACTGTTGAGATAAGTCATCAGCCTCATAGGGGCTACATTATTTTTTATCACCCTTTGATGAAGTCACGTGTTCAGTGACGCAACGCGTCAGGGAGGAGCCAGGTGTCGTCACTTCTGGTCACGGCCGAGAACGGAAGTACCTTACATAGCTGTACCTAGGATTTTAAACTGTAAGTTACTACTTTTTGTTTAACCACTTAACAACCGGCCCATAACCACTTTCTGCCCGCCATCATACGACGTCCTTGACTTTGTGCGGGGATATCTGAATGATGCCTGCAGCTACAGGCATCATTCAGATATCAGCTTTTTCAGCCGGCGATTCCCTACACCATAAGAACGATTATAGGGGCTGTTCCACTGCTTGATCATCCTTACGGGAGGCGAGAGGGGACTTCCCCACCTCCCGTCGCCCTCCGGTGCTTCTACCGACTCACCGCTACGATCGAAGCCAGGATCCTTTTTTTTTTTTTTTTTTTAAATTTCAGGCTTCCCAGCCTAGAGGTGAGATGTGGGGTCTTATTGACCCCATATCTCACTGTAAAGAGGACCTGCCATGCCATATTCCTATTACAAGGGATGTTTTGGAAAAAAGCATCAAACTAAAATAAAGTAAAATGAACAATAAAAAAAAAAAAAAAATTAATGCGCCCTGTCCCTGTGTGCTCGCATGCATAAGCGAACACATACGTAAGTCCCACCCACATATGAAAACAGTGTTCAAACCACACATGTGAGGTATCGCTGCGATCGGTAGAGCGAGAGCAATAATTTTGGTCCTAGACCTTCTCTGTAACTCAAAACATGTAACCAGTAAAAAATTTTCAAACGTCGCCTATGGGGATTTTTAAGTAGCGAAGTTTGATGCCATTCCACGAGCGTGTGCAATTTTGAAGGGTGACCTGTTAGGTATCTATTTACTCGGAGTAACTTCATCTTTCACATTATGCAAAAACATTGGGCTAACTTTACTGTTTTGGTTTTTTTTAAAGCACAAAATTGTTTTTTTTTTTCCAAAAAAAACACGTTCGAAAAATTTCTGGGCAAATTCCGTGCAAGATAAAAAGTTGCAATGACCGCCATTGTATTCTCTAGGGTCTTTGCTAAAAAAACATATATAATGTTTTGGGGTTCTATGTAATTTTCTAGCAAATAAATGATGATTTTTACATGTAGGAGAGAAATGTCAGAATTGGCCTGGGTGCTCCAGAACGCCTGAAGGTGCTCCCTGCATGTTGGGCCTCTGTATGTGGCCACGCTGTGTAAAAGTCTCACACATGTGGTATCGCCGTACTCGGGAGTAATAGCAGAATGTGTTTTGGGGTGTAATTTGTGGTATGCATATGCTGTGTGTGAGAAATAACCTGCTAATATGCCAATTTTGTGAAAAAAAAAAAAATGAAAAAAAAAAACTTGATTTTGCAAAGAATTGTGGGAAAAAATGACAACTTCAAAAAACTCACCATGCATCTTTCTAAATACCTTGGAATGTCTTCTTTCCAAAAAGGGGTCATTTGGGGGGTATTTGTACTTTTCTGGCATGTTAGGGTCTCAAGAAATTAGGCCGTCAGTAATTTAGGTGTGATCAATTTTCAGATATTGGCACCATAGCTTTTGGACTCTATAACTTTCACAAAGACCAAATAATATCCACTGATTTGGGTTATTTTTACCAAAGATATGTAGCGGTATAAATTTTGGCTAAAATATATGAAGAAAAATTACTAATTTGCAAAATTTTATAACAGAAACAAAGAAAAATGCATTTTTTTACAGATTTTTCTGTTTTTTTTTCTTTTATAGCGCAAAAAATAAAGAACCCAGCGGTGATTAAATACCACCAAAAGAAAGCTCTATTTGTGTGAAAAAAGGACAAAAATTTCATATAGATACATGACTGAGTAATTGTCATTCAAAATGTGAGAGCACCAAAAGCAGAAAATTGGTCTGGTTAGTAAGGGGGTTTAAGTGCCCAGTGGTCAAATGGTTAAATAAATTTGAATAAAATACTGCACTATGGAGCCCCCCCTCTTTATTGCATGACCATACCACATCGGATGAGCCTGAAGTCCACCCCGGTACCGTTACTGCTGTGGATATCTGTGGGAGTCGATCGATTGCTGAGGATCCTGGTTTTATTCATAGCAAGGCCTGACTTGACCTGTAGGGGTCTTCATATGAGGTGAGAGGCTGGGGGAAACGAGTGGCGCACCACGGATGGTGATAATAACTGGATAAAGTGGATATCGTTCGATCATATTGCACATGCACTTTTTTCTTTTTCTATGAACTGTCATTTGGAGATTTGTTCCCTCTTAATTGGACTCTGATTGCACTTTCATCACTTTTGGAGTAATTTTTGCACTTCATTGCTTCATCTGCACTTAATGAGAATATTGGACCTTATTGGATTTTGATTGCACTACCAGCACTTTTTGAGTACTTTTGCACTTTATTGCTTCGTTTGCACTTTATTAGTATTAAGAATGTTTATTACCATTTAATATGCTGAAGATTATTTGCACTTGATTATTTAGCACAATAGTTTCAGCACGGTTCTGGAAGTGATTTCTACTAAGTGTGTTTATCACACTCATTTCTGTTCACTATATTAATTATTTTGTACTTTTAGTTAGCGCTGCATACCTTTGCATTCAATTATTTTATTGAGTTCGATGACTCATCGACTTGATGATGTTAAAGTGTTACTAAACCCACAACAGTAAAATCAGTCTGTCCATGCGGTGAAGCATGCTTGTTATACTCACTGTGGAACCTAAGGGGTTAATCCTCTGCATTGTGTAAAAAAGCTTTTTGATCCTGTCTTCTCTGATCCTCCCCTTCTTCCACTGTCCCCAATCCATCTCCTGATAGAACAGAGCCTTTGGAGTCACTCTGCACATGCTCAGTTTGGTGTGTATTGCTAGAGAGGTTTTTTTTTCTTGGGAGGGTGCATTTGATCAGTAAAGGGCCGATCAGCACTGCCCAGGGTCAGGGGTCCTGCATAGGACAGTCAGAGGAGAATGAAAACTCCTTCTACAAGCTTTAACCAGACACTGATAGAAGTCACAAGACTGCTAGATACTGCTGTTAAGAAAAGGTATTTAGCAGTTTATATTTACTGAATGGAGTGTTCTGGCTTTAGTAACACTTTAAAGCGGAGTTCCACCCAAAAATGGAACTTCCACTTTTTGGAATCCTCCCCCCCTCCGGTGTCACATTTGGCATCTTTCAAGGGGTAGGGGGGAGCAGATACCTGTATAATCCGGGTATTTGCTTCCACTTCCAGGCATAGATAGCCGTAGTATCCGCGGATATCTATGCCATATCCGGCGCCTCCTCCGTCCCCCCCGCTGTCTTCTGGGAGACACACAGGTCCCAGAAGACAGCAGGGATCAGTGGGATCGCGCAGTGCGACCTGCGCATGAGCAATAGGGAACCAGGCTGTGAAGCCGCAAGGCTTCACTACCTGATTCCCTTACCAAAGATGGCGGCACCTCCACCCGAGGGACAGATCGCTTCGGGTGCCGACATCGCAGACGCCCTGGACAGGTAAGTGTCCATATTTTAAAAGTCAGCAGCTGCAGTATTTGTAGCTGCTGACTTTAAAAAAAATGTAATTCGGCGGAACTCCGCCTTAAGTATCAGTGCAATTTCCTAAGATACTTAGCGCCATCTGGTGGCCAAATGCAGTGTTTTCCATTTTAAATCAAGGAAAAACATTCTTCTATCACAGGAATCTGCCTAATAGCATTCATTATTTTCCCCATTCACACAGAACAAATGTACTGTACATGTACTTTCACAAGGCCAATTCCTATGCAAGTTTTTTATAAATACAAATTTTATAAATCCCTGTGTGACAGAGCTCCTCTTTATAGTAGAATTTCACGTTTGGCATTTCCAGGTGACAGGCCATCAACCTCTATTATAAAAGATGCAATGAGCACATACCTGACACCCTACACTGTAAACAGTAGTAAAATCTTCATGCAAATCGATTTCCTTGACTTCCAGGGAGCCGCTCCAATTTTTGGACAGTTCCAGCAGGGTGATTCATACACATTACTATAAAGCAAGCAGACACTGCATGCTTCTTAGGGTGCAGGTGAGGTCAGTAGTAATTTCTTCCTCAGCAGTTAGCTGAGGACAAAGATATTCATTCACAATACAGCAAATTGGTGGCCTTACTACCTAGATGCCCATAAAAGAGATCTAGGCACGGTGCCCACACTCATGTTTCATTAGGTTTCCCACACATTATATCGGCATGTTACAAGATAAGTCATTATTGATCTTTTTATGTTTTTTAGTTGCATTAGTTATTTACTTGGAAGCCAAAAAACTCCAGCCAAACTTGTTTTGAGCTTTAGGTCCCATTCAGCTTTGAACTGAGTGTCTTTCCGGCATTTTCAGGCTGGAGCTTTTTTTTTTTTTAAATGATTTATAGCCAATTAGAAAGCTAGTTACTAGTCAAGAAAACACAAAAAAATGCACATTTTTAGGCACTCCCATTGAAGTCTATTGGGGTCCTAAAAGAAGTACATTTATTTCAACAACGAGCATTAAACTTCAGGCAAAGCTACACTTAGATGTGAACAGTCACCACTGAATATAATGGAAATTCTAATGTCGATAGTTGAAGGCACTTCTGGTGAAGCTTTAAATTGCTCGTCTGAATGGGTCCATAGATACGGTATGGTAGAGTTACTATTCTGTTGGGTTCTTATTTCTGTCTGCGACCTCACTGGGGAGATTTTCTTCACTTCTTGTCCCTGTAACAGGAAATGGGAAACCAGGACAGGAAGGCAAAGACATCATTAAAACACTGTCAGAAGTTCTTACCCATCCTCACTCCGCTACAAATGTGTTATTGTCTGTAGTGCTATTGGGAGAAAAAAGGACACAGACTGTAATAAAAGCTTGACAAAGGATATTTTGTCTGAAGTTTGGTCTTCCACCTGTTGCCGCCCACGTAACACATATGTGTGTCTGCAAAAAGGTGGGCTTCAATGCCTACATGCCACACATATACTCCCAGCACAGAGACCGATCGAAGACAGCTCTTGGTTTGGACTAACGATTGGTACTGGCTCCCAATCATGTGACCATTGTGACAGCCAATCACAGTGGCCACATGATCGCTGATCCTTCATAAAAAGTTGTGAATTTTTTACAGGGACGACAGAGTGGGCAGGAAGGGGTTAACGTGATAATGGGTTTTGACCATACAGCATGTTCACACCACTCAATGGACCCTGAAAAATGTACTTTCCTGACACTCTCCTGCCTTCTCTGCTGCACTGATCAGCCTGAGCTCCTTGGTATTCTGTGTAAGTTTTGTAGCGGAAATTTACTCACCATGTATCATGTGTATGCTCAGATGCATGCTCTGGCCCCTTCAACTTCCTTTCCCATAACTGCCTGGGTTTCTGGATATGCCCAGCAAGAGAAGTTCCTCAGCAGCACAAGGAGACCACAACTGATGAGGCAGAGGTAGCTGGACAAAGGATCTGTAGCCAAGTAAGAGGCCATCCACTGTCAGAACCAGCATGTAGGTAGCCAGGCCAGAGCCTAATAGTACACAACTTCTCCAGAAGACCCAACTACTTCAGGGAAAACATCCCCAACTGCTATCAGAGGACTCAAAAACTCAAGAACTAAAGTTTGAGTTGGCTGAAGCTTTGGGTTTGGTGGGTGTCAAGCTATCACCACTTTAACAAAGTACTCTCTTGGATGAATTTGATTGCCACAGCTTTTGTTGGATACATATAGGGGCATTTACGAGAGACAAGCCATTGTCCTTTTATGCTCTGAGGAAAAGGGTGCGCTCTCTTGAAAAGCATCAGCCATTTGGGATATCGTCTGACCCCCTCAACATCAGGTCCGGTTTGCTGGTGTTTAGAGACGCAGTCTCCCCAATTGACAAGCCTCATTTACATGCTCGTTTGTGAGTATAAACATTGTTTTTATGCTTTTAATAAAATTCTACCATTGGTAATGCACAAGGTCGGTGCGCCCTTCCTTCTTTCTTTTTTGTTCCAGTTTCAAGAATACCCATTGTTCTGAGGAGGGCTGCAAGACTGTAGGCATTGCTTAAATTTAAAGAGTTGGTCGCACCACTTATTTAGAGACTAAACACCCAAGCGCAGGAGATTATTACTGTTTTTTTTTCATGGCTTTTGTTGACCATGATCATTAGGGATGGCCCATGTAAGTAGTGTCATCTGCTGGGTTCAAAATGCAGGGGGGTCTAGCCAATAAGTAAGCTAAGAAGAGGCTAGATTTAATACTTCCAGTCCCAATAAATGTGGTATGTACAACACAATTAAAAGTGCAAACTTTATCTGGTAGAGAAAGGACCAAACTAGGGTGGACTACACTGGATATGCACTCACATTTCTTTGGTAATAGTAACTATATGGAAATATGCTGGTACACACTGCCCTATTCCTTTTACTGAAATGATCAAACTATCAATGATAGGAATATATCCCTACATATAGATCAGGAGTCCTATTTATTTATTCCCATGCCAGTTTATTGTGCTTTAGACTTTAAAGGGGCTGGACTGTGGCTAGTGGGAGTAGAAAATGCCTTGGCATCAGTGGCAGTAAACGATTTCCCGTTTTTGGTATTAGTAGAAATATTAGTGCCCCAGAGTTGCTGTCAGTGGGAGGAATAGTGACCCACCAATGGTGTCAGTGGGAGCAATAGTGCCCCAGAGTGGATGTTAGTTGGAGGAATAGTGCCCCATCATTGGTATCAGTGGGAGGAATAGTGTCCCATCATTGTTCTCATTGGGAGGAATAGTGCCCATCATTGGTGTCAGTGGAAGGAATAGAGCCCCACCATTGGTGTCAGTGGGAGGAATAGTGCCCCAAAGTTGGTGTTTATTGTGCTTCAGACTTTAGAGGGGCCTGACCATGGCCACTGAGAGTAGAAAATGCCCTGGGATCAGTGGCAGTGAACAATTTCCCACTTTGGTATTAGGAGAAATATTAGTACCCCAGAGTTGCTGTCAGTGGGAGGAATAGTGCCCCATCACTGGTGTCAGTGGGAAGGATAGTGCCCCATCATTGGTGTCAGTGGGAGAAAGAGTGCCCCATCATGGGTATCAGTGGAAGGAATAGTGCCCCATCATTGATGGCAGTGGAAGGAATAGTGATCCATCATTGGTGTCAGTGGGAGGAATAGGGCTCCAGAGTTGATGTCAGTGGGAGCAATAGTGCCCCACTGTTAGTGTCAGTCAGTTAAAGGAATTATTGTCCCATTGTTGGTGTCAGTGGGAGGAACAGTTCCTTTTAGATAAAGGTATATAAAGGGCTGCAGTTTGAAGAACAATGATCTAAGTCATCAGTGGCCGTATTTGCACATAGGATTCACTTCATGAAAACTTGTCACATGGAGGTTGTCATTGCATACTACTCCTTGTGAAAATACTACTTCCCTGGCTGCCATGCTGTGCCCCTGGCTTCAATACTTTAAGTTCTTAACCTTCAGGAAGTATGCAGATAAAGAATCAACTTTTCACTGGCTTTTCTGATATACATGCTTGTTTCAGGTCAGCGTACTCAAGTACTGAGGCCCAGAGACAGCCAGGCAGATAGAATTATAAAAAAAGGTAAGCAAGGGCAGCCTACATTATTTTGAGACATATTTATGCTAAAGCTGAACCCCAGGCAAATGGCAAAATACACATCTAAGGTATGGCCAGCCTATGTCCCTGAAATAAATATGTATCCATGTATTCAGTGCAGTCACAATACTAAGCAGGGAGTATAGGAATATTCTGAGAGTGGAGTACAGCTGTATACAAGGGGGGTTATCTACTAAGACTGAAGAGTGCAAAATCTGGTGCAACTCTGCATAGAAATCAATCAGCTGCCAGGTTTTATTGTCAAAGTTTAATTGAACAAGCTGAAGCTAGAAGATGATTGGCTACCATACACAGCTGCATCAGACTCTGCACCCGTTTTAGTAAATTTCCCCCAATGCCTCTATTCCCTTTCACTGAGTGTACAGCATGCTTCCCAGTGCATGAGAAATGCCTAGCTCACCGATGGCTAATTATGTACAGGGACTTCCCTTGACCTTCCCAGCTATTCCAGGAGTTCCTGGCATCGACTCTGCAATGGACTCCATCCAACTTCATAACTCATTCTGTTTACACCGGACTCTTTTGTGAGTAAACAGCTGCAGGTCCGTCTGTCTGTTTCTGACATGAGAGGAAGGTATAAAGGACTGTTGTACCCTTTAACGGTGTGGTTTCTTGCAGTGTAACACAAGCTACCACCAAAACTGTCCTTCATTTGCAGAAACTGTCCCTCGTCTAGTCCCTCTGTTCCCTATTTCTCCTCAGTTATCCATCTTTGTTGTTTGTTGTGTATAATATAATATAATAAAAGGTACTACTAACCATCAAAAGTGTTTAACTTTACTAAACCTTTCATTCAGCCTCTAAATCAAGCTTTTTCAACTGGGGTGCCATCAAAAATGTATTCAATTGCAAAAAATGTCAACAAACCAGCCAGGGGATTACAGGTGTCATTGGTTGGTAGAACATGTAAACAGGATGAAAATAGCGAGCTAGGTGCTGTCCCAGACAGGAGGGTAGGAGTCAACGCTTTCCTGGTTCTTTGGTCTTTCGGCAGATTTTTCTCTGTGTCCGACCAACTGAACCTAAGTTATATAAGAGAGGCAGTGGGCAGGCACAGAGAGTCCCCTTGCCCGAGTGAGAGAGAGCTACAGTACCCACAAGGGAATGAGACGGAGAACAACACTCGTGAGGAGCAGAAGAATGTTACTCATTACCATATGGATATAAAGTTGTCAAAACTTGGGTTAGCGCCAAAGACACCAGCTACTGGGGAATGCTTCTAATGGACTCTGTAATTACATGGACACTACCATGTAGGTATGCCGGGGCAGCACACAGCCTGTAGTTAGGGTTAGGGATTTAGGTTAGAATTATGTCTCTGAATGTTGGACATTGTAATGCCTTTTGCACTTTAGTAAAGTTTTGGAAACCTTGTTCCTATCTGATTTGAAGATATTCAAAGGGGTGCAATGTAAGTAACTGGCACCATCTCATGGTTCAGGTCACTCGAGACTTGGGGTTTGAAGACATCTTCGTAAGAGTTACACAGTGTGGAGTTACGAGTGGTTACCTATGGTAACGGAAGGCCACCATGCAGCCTTAGATAGGTGGGATAGCCTCTTGCAGGACGGAGTTGTTGTTGGCATTCTTTCCATGGGCGATCTGTCTCCCATCACAGTGGGAGCAGATTCGCACTGCAGAAGTTCCCCAGCCTGTGCTCAGGTACGAAAGAGTGAAGTGAAGTGCTCACATGGAGTCCGAGCTTTGTGAGACCCCATACTGCTACTGGGAGTGAGGTAGCAGTGATACACTGGATGGGTGGATATGGACAAGGCTCAGCGTGTCCCTACTAAATGCGAGTTACAGAGAAGGTCAGAGGGACCTGAGAGTTCACTGGAGAACAGTTACGGTGCAAGTGTATATGGTGTAAGTTCACCTTTAAAAGTAGAGGCCCGTCTTAAGGTCAAGTGTTCCCCCCACGGCAGCCTCAGGCTTGATGAAAAACGGCACAAGAGTAAAAGTACCCCATGTATAATAAAGTGAACCTGGCACAGGTCCCTAGCGTAGCCCAGAAGAACCCACCCCGGATAGGCCTCCCATGTGACCCTTACTGGGCACCCAACGAAGAGGACATGAGGACCACCCTGTCAACCAGACCTGCCCCACAGACACACACAGGTGAGCACTGTGTTCTAACTCCAAGTTAAAAAACGACCTTACCTCCTTTCATGTCTTTTGGTCGGGTCTTGGACAGCAGGTTGTTCTCTACCAGCGTCTGGGTGCACTGTGATACACCACCTGTGACTCTCTAGAACCTCTTTGACTTACCTGCTGCTAATACTTTGTCCTGCTCACCACAATTACATGTCTGAGCTCAGGAGGAGAATACCGGGGAACAACAATAAATTAAGTAATTGTTCAATTGAGTGGTGTGGGACAAGAGACAGCTGACATGGCTTCCCACTGAGTGAATTTCAACCGGTTGCTCAGGAAAAAATAAATATAAGCTTGCGCCTTTCAATCCACAGAGATGTCCCAAGTGCTGGCTACCATAACTCGTCTGCACTCTCAGTCAAAAGTAAATATAAGCTGCACTCCAAAACTTAGCTTTTCTTTCTATTTAATTGGTCAAGAGATGAAAACTGCATATATAAATGTCTAAACCCAAAACTGTCTTCCTTTACGTGTTTCACCACTGCTGGCTTACTCACAAAGATAGGGGCAGGTAGAAATGATAGGGAACTTCCCCTATCCTTGTGAGCAAGCCAGGAGGGGTGAAACGCAAGGAAGGTTTTTTCAGGTGGAGACATTTATGCAGTTTTCATCTTTTGACAAATTAAATAGAAAGAACAGCTAAGTTTTGGAGTGCGGATTATACTTACTTTTGACTGAGAGCGGAGACAGGTTGCGGCAGCGAGCACATGGAAAGTCTATGTGGATTGGAAGGATGGCCGAAATTAGTACAGTGTATGGCCAGCTTCCAAAGATTTCTCAAGCAAAACTTTGAGATGGGATGCCTTGAGATTTTCCATACTTTTGGAGGGTGCTGTGACTGAAAAAGGTATGTTCAGCCAAACTCATAGGCTAATAGACGTGATAGGCAGCCCAATGGCCAACCGAAGAAGCACATGTGGCAGGTTGACAACACTGCTGCAAATTGTGAGATAGCGTTGTCAGCCTGAAACAGGATTTGCTGTTACTAGCATGTTTAATAACTTCAAAGACCTGATAGTGTTGCTTTAAATAAGAACAATATTATTCACAGTGATTATACAATTGTGGAGTCCATGACGTAAGGATCATGAAAAGGTCAGCACAAGAAAATTTCCCTCATGAGCTCATTTAACGTTATCGGCGTGTTGCTCTCACTAATCTTTCGTCTCAAGCCAAACAGATGGGCTGATTTTGAAAATAAATTGGTTCTTCAGATACAGCAAAGAAACAGCTGACTAATCAATGAATGTAATAACATCTAATTGTTAAATGTCCAAATCGCAAGTAAGAAACTGACATATAAAAGGATTTATGTCAAAAATAGGGATGGGCGAACGGTTCGCCAGGAGCATAAGTTGGGGCCGAACCTTCGTGGTTTGGGCGTTCAGCGAGTAGCGGAACAAACAGGTCGTTCGACCGTTTTGTTTAGCCCCCCAAATCGACCACAATGCATTGCAAGCCCTGATTAGCCGAAGCAGTGAAAGCTTCAGCCAATCAGGACACAGAGCACTGTTAGAGTCACGATTGGACACTGTCATCATGACTTTATCCAATCATGGCTCATTCCCGCCCCACAGTATAAAAGTATTCTTTCAATGGCAGCCATTTTTAGTGTGATTTTGGTGTGGAGAGAGATAGAACAGGGCTCTGTTCAGTGCTATTAGTTAGTGTGCTATACTGTGCTATTTTACTTCAATTGTCAGTGTAGAATATTAGTTTAGTGTCAGTGTAGCGATAGTGTGAGTGTAGTGAGGAGGACCATCATTCAGCTTTGCATAGTGTGCAGCTAGAGTAGGGACAGCTCAGATAGTTTCACTGTAGTGTAGTGAGACCGTGTCATTCATACATACATTAGTGTAGAGTAGGGTCAGCTCATATAGTTTCAGTGTAGTGTAGTGAGACCGTGTCAGTAATCTTGACATTAGTGTATAGCTAGAGTAGGGATAGCGTCAGTGCATCTATTTGATTGCATTACTGCCAGTTTAATGGCATTTACTTCTGTGTGCGTTACTGCCAGTTTAACGCCATATTGTTTTAGCGTCTGCTTCTCAAGCCTTGGAAAATTTGAGGCGCATGGGCAACCTCATGCTTCAAAGCCTGCAAAAGGACCCAAGAATATGTGGCATAAAAGAGAAAGATGATTACTGGTTGGCAACCCTCCTTGACCACCATTATAAGGTGGAAGGTCTCAGAACTCATCCCGTCCCTACAAAGAGTGTAGAAGATAAAATCTCTTGAGGACACGTTAAAGAGGATTTTATTGAACGTTTTTCCTTACAGTGTCGTGGAAAACATAGTTTTGAATCTTCTGTTGGTCAAAAGAGGAGCATTGGAGAAGGCATCTGTGAGGCATTTTGGAATGTTTTTAGTCCACCCCGCCCAGGGCTGTCAGCTTCCACATCCCATTGGCAGCATCTGCATCACATGGTAGACGATTATCTCGGGGCCAAAACACAGATGGAGAGCTTTCCAGCTGACGATCCACTGACTTACTGGGTCATGAGAATAGACCACTGGCCAGAACTTTCCCAGTATGCTATTGAGTTGTTGGGCTGCCCTGCATCCAGCGTGATTTCAGAACGGGCATTCAGTGCTGCAGGAGGTTTCGTTACTGATCATAGAACGCATCTGTTCACAGACTCTGTGGACCGTTTGACTTTTATACAAATGAATCAGTCCTGGATTACCAGCTATGAAGCCCCTGATGCCGATGTCACTGATTAAGTCTTTTTGGGATGTGGAATCTCTGCAGGACTTCAAGGTTGGCTAGCTTTGAGGGTGTTCAATCATTTCAACTGGAAGAATGTTTTGGTATAGGTTTCATGGGCACAATTAACACCCAAAGACCAATTTTTCAGCACATGTTTGACAGGTGCATATCATTGAAATTTTTTACAGCAAGGCCAATTTTTGCTTTCATCAAGAATACAGGGTTATAGGGCGTACACACGGTCGGACTTTGTTCGGACATTCCGACAACAACATCCTAGGATTTTTTCCGACGGATGTTGGCTCAAACTTGTCTTGCATACACACGGTCACACAAAGTTGTCGGAAAATCCGATCGTTCTGAACGCGGTGACGTAAAACACTATAAAACACTATAAACGGGGCAGTGGCCAATAGCTTTCATCTCTTTATTTATTCTGAGCATGCATGGCACTTTGTGCGTCGGATTTGTGTACACACGATCGGAATTTCCGGATTTTGTTGTCGGAAAATTTTATCTCCTGCTCTCCAACTTTGTGTGTCGGAAAATCCGATGGAAAATGTGTGATGGAGCCTACACACGGTCGGAATTTCCGACAACACGCTCCGATCGGACATTTTCCATCGGAAAATCCGACCGTGTGTACGGGGCATTACAGTGCGAAGGCGCCCCCAACACCAAAAGAGTACATTTTTTGCACCCGTTACTTCTATCCAAAGTCAAAAGTGACAACAGAATGTATCCAAAAAATCTCTAATCTTGTTTCCCGTGCACTGCATTGTGGCCTCATCATACACACTGGCTCCCCACCTGTCGCTGAGCAAAATAAAGGCAGCTTGAAGAGAAAAATTTCATTTTTTTTGGCTTTATAAATGCAATTATTGCTGCAGCAGATTCTAGACATGGTACAGATTTGCCACTTTACAGGTAGACTAAGGGGACCCCCCCCCAGGCTCTATATTGGAAGGAATTTTTCATTTTTAGGCTTTCACTTTAAAAATCTAAAAATCACTGCTCATTTAAAAATGACGTTTTTCACAAACTTTTCTTTTATTGATACATGTCCCCCAGGGCAGGATCCAGACCCCTATAACCATTGTATGCCCAATTACATGCATATAAGACTTCAAAATGGGCACTTTTGATTTTTGACGTTTGGGACCCATTTACTTTATTTGGGTCCGAACTTTTGCGGTGTTCGAAAGTTCTGGTGCGAACCAAACGGGTCCATTCGGCCCATCCCTAGTCAAAAACACAAGCAAGACCTACTGGTAAAATTTTACAGTAGATACCTAAGTATGTTAAGCATACTGGCCATTGGCCAATGTTTTACAGTGGCCAATGCTGCCCATATTGATATCGTTTAAGTTATTTGGAAATTAGTTTTGATACTTTGATCAAATCAAGCAATTATCAATAATTATTCTACAGCATTTTGAAGACTGAATCAAGTTTTGGATGAAAGCATCTGGGTGCATTTAAAACTTCAGCTTGGTTACAATCAAGGTTGCTCAATTGGACAATTGGTCAATTGGTAGGATTAGTTTTGATTATTTCTCTATGGCAGCTTTTATCGAGCTTTTTAATATAGAGGAACATTTAAAAGAATTTTCTTGTCTCGGGGGAACCACTGCTAAATTATTACATCTCTAGCTCACGGCACATTTGCATGGTCAGTAAACTGTATACTTATAATACATAAAAGGAAAATATATTTGATGCCCAGAGCAGGTCGCTCTATAAGAACAACCGAAATACATTGTTCCTAGTAAAAAAAGGGGACTTTAAAGGCTTCGTACTGAGGAAAAGTAACACAATTAATTTCCATAAAAATTAGAATTTTATTACAACAATACACATGTTAAAATTTGATCACTTGTGAACACATACTGTAATTGCATTCCACCATAAGGAGAAACACCACATTAAAACCATGAAGGGTTCTATACCAAATCAGAAGTTGATACTTGCATGTTCCCACTAAGACCAACGCATTTCACAGCCTAGTTGCTGCTTCCCCAGGAACATCGTAGGAGCATCTACAAAATGTAAAAATCTCCATAACACAAAATACAAAGAAATACAAAAAAAAAATCACAGAGAAAAAAATTTTTTTTCCTTGGTATTTTGTATTTTGGAGATTTTTAAATCTTGTATATGCTCATGTGATGTCCCTGAGAGAGCAGCATCTAGGCTGTGGGACACGGGAACATGCCGTATCAACTAATTTTAATCTACTGTATCTAATTTTAACATGTGTATTGCTGTAATAAAATTTAAATTTTTTTATGGAACTTAAAGTGGATCGAAAGCCTTAAGGTTTTTCACCTTCATACATTCTATGCATTAGAGTAAAAAAACCTTCTGTGCTGCAAAATCCCACCTCCCCCAGCCCTCCTCATACTTACCTGAGCCCGATCCGATCCACGATGTGCACGAGAGCAGAGGCTCTCGCCACTGTCTGCCTCCTCTCTGGGCAGATTGATATCAGTGGGAGCCCATGGCTACCGCTGCTGTCAATCAAATGCTGTTCCAAGCAAGTGGGGGGCGGGGCCGAGTTGCCCGCTTTATGTCAATAGACACAGACAAGGCAGCTCAGGAGGGACCACGCACTGATGCCCCCATGGAAATTGGCTTTCCATGGGGGCACTTGCTGAAGAGGAGGAGTCTGGAGCTCTGGCTGGGGACCCCAGAAGAAGAGGATTAGGGTTGCTCTGTGTAAATCAATTGCACAAAGCAAGTAGGTATACCATGTTTTTTATTTTAATAAAAAAAAAGTCAAACTTTAATGTCACTTTAATTGTGTTGCTTTGCCTCAGTCCCCCTTTTTTTACTAGGAACAGTGTATTCCAGTTGTTGTTGTTAGGATAGTTTTGGCATGTGGCATCCTACATTCATTTCTCAAGACCTGGTTTAATATTTTTTGTACTGCTCTATAAAAAAAATGTTCCAGTAACAATCATGAAATGGAACAAATAATAATAATGGCCATAAAAGAAACATGAAAGGTGAAAATTGTAGTGCCCTGACATTGATGGTCATTGGAAAAATGCATTCCTATATTGATAGTTGGTGTAGTGGTCCCATACAATGGTGGCCAATTTGAGAAGCACACCTTACTGTATAATATTGTTCACTGGGAGAAGGACACTCCTTTATTGTTGACCAGTGGGAAAACTGCCCCCTTACAAACAGCTACAAAGATCATTGATATTAGTGGTTACTGGCATTTAGAAACTCTTCATTGAATTGCTAGGGGTTCACAAAGCCCTAATTGAGAAATCTTGCTCTAGTGAGTTTAAACTCAAGATCTGCATGGTTTTGTTTCTGTAGACCCCTACCCACCAACATATTACTCACTCTTCTTACTCCATTTGTATTTGCAAAGTTTGAAATTGCAGGATCATCTAACCAAATAGAGAGGTGATATTAAACAGATTGCTGCAAATTAGAAGAGACTGCCCAGTTACTGAGATCCTGCCTAGTAATCACCATTTATCATAGAGACTCCCCAGACTCAAGAGTTACAGGCTCCTAACAGTGGCAAGCTTCGGAGACACGCAGCCCACTTAAAGGAGGATGACCCAACTGCCAAGTTACAAGACTGCCCAGGTAATAGAGAGACCAACCAGTTACCTAGAGAATATCCAGAATGCGGGGTTACAGATTTGGAGAGTGGGACTGCCCAGGTACAGAGAGGCTTCCCAAACTGCCTAATCATAGTGAGACTATCCTGACTTCCCAACTATAGACAATGCCTAGCAACATAGTCCAACAAGCTTCACAGAGACCACCAGTTACAGTGAAAGCCAATCCAAAGTACCTCTTTGCAGAGATAGATGACCCAACTACCATAAAAAATATCCAGACTATCTAATTATAAAGAGACTGACCAGACTGCTAATTTGTAGATATACAGCCCAGTAAGTCTACAGCAGGGGTCTTCAAACTACGGCCCTCCAGTTGTTCATGAACTACAATTCCCATCATGACTAGTCATGTCTGTGAATGTCAGAGTTTTACAATGCCTCATGGGATGTGTAGTTCCGGAACAGCTGGAGGGCCATAGTTTGAAGATCCCTGGTCTACAGAGATTAGCCAGACCTCTGAGTTACACAGCGATAACGTACTTATAGAGTGACCTTCAAAACTTCTAGAACCACCAACTATACCACTTTATCTGCTACCATCTGGTACAACATGCGTACTGTTCCCTGGCATTTCCTAGTCTGTACCAGATTCTAGTTGTACCATAAACATAATGGGGCTGCCTGTCAAATTGTCAGCCAAACTGTACAGATTTTACTAGGAAAGCGGTTCTTCAGGAGTAATCTGCAGGGCTGGACTGTTGGTTTATCCACTGGGTTTCGGCACATTGTTAACAACCAGTCAGCAAATATGTATATGGACTACACAGAGGTTATGTAGGGTTAGAAGTGGCAGTAGTAATGCAACACAAATACAGGCTGTCTGTGATTAGCTACTCACTCAAGAGTAAACGCAAAAGAAGGTAAACTGGGGTATCTGCAAAGCAACAGTGTGTATTCCAGGACTAGCTCAATATCTCACACATTTTATTTATACAGCAAATGTAACGCAATACCAACACAGGATTAAAATATCCTTCAAAGCAAACCGACAACAAAACAGATATGGACAAATCAGGGGTTAATTTTAGACAAGATGGCCTCCAGAACCATGAAAACAATAGTTGGACAGTGCAATGATAACAGTCCCATCTGATACAGAAACCACACACAGCCTGGTAAACACAATGACGCCTAGGCTTAGAACCTTTGTCAGAAAGAATCTGTTTCTACATGAATTGCTTGTCACTGATCCAACAACATGAACTAGATGCAGAGATGGGCACCATATCTATGCTGGATCTACTCCCAGATGCATCTGCTCTGAGCAGGTACACGAGTGACCGAATCACAGCTGATTAGAAGGTCATGTCACCCAAAAGTGATATATGGATAGGAATCAGCCTCTATCTTCTTATACTGTATGTCTCTTGGATAATCAACAACAAGAAAACCTGCCATAGAAAACCTGCATTCTCAGCTCTGTTCCTGTCCACCTGGAATTATTGGGTTTTATCGTCCACCCCTTGTTACATTCTCCATATATAAAGAAAAAAAAATCGAGAACGATTGTTGGGAGCCCCTCATAATGGACAGAGCAGATGTGTAATCCTGGGAATTCAGTGCAGAGGTCTCATCATTACAAATCCCTAGAGACAGAAGAGACAGGTGGTTCACGTCTCCAACATCTACCAAACAGTTTCGACATCAAGAGGACAAAAATGTTGGAGTTCTGGAACCCCCTAAAATGTTCTATATGTACAGGGCTTGCACTGCATTGTGGGATGTAGGGGGTGTATCAAAGTTCACCAAGAACTGAGGGCCTTGTGTAGTAAATGTAGTAAAGCAAGCAGATGGCAAGTCCTTTTTTGAAGAGACTGACCCTCTTTTAGAACAAAATCCTTCTACCAACCTACCTACATGATCCACAAACACCAAACCTAAAACGCTCATAAATTTCTGTTATTGTGACAATCATGGGTATTATCACAGGGATCATTTAGATACCAGAACCAACACTAATACTACATGAGCAAATGTCATGGGATAAATCTTTTTTCACCTATTTAGAAGCTACTCTTAGTCCACAGGTACCAGTGGGAGACTTTTGGAGCTCAAAGGAGTAAAGATTGTCAAAAGTATTATCAATACAGTCTACTTCACGTGTATCAAACACAAGGCCTGCAGACCAAATCCAACCCGCTAGGCCATTTTCTGTGGCCCTCTCACCTCTCCTGTAGCTGCGGCAACTTCCTCGTCTCTACCCTCACCTTATCTCAGCAGTCGGCACCAGAGAGGAGGACAGAACTCCTCCTACAGATCCTGTGCCTCTCTGTGAAGCACCAGCACCCCCTTGTCTCTGTCTCCCCTGGTCTCAGCATTCAGCAGCCTCCAGCAGCTGACTCTAGCCCTCCTCTGGTCCTCCTCCAGAACCTGCACTTTTTGCTTTCCAGCTCCATCCCCCAGCTTCTTCCCAACAGCAGCACACAGTGACGGGGTTGCACTGTGATGTAAGGGAGGGTGGGCGACTTTTGATGGTGGGGGGCTCTTGACATCTGATGTAAGGGGGGCAGGGGTGCTCTGTACATCTAGTCTTACAGATACAACCAGCCCTTAAAGGGTAACCATAATGCTGATGTGGCCCGTGATGAAATTGAGTCTGACACCCCTTGTCTACTTTATTTGTAGAGTAGAAGATCCAAACACATTTCGGGATAACAAAGCTCCCTTCATCAAGGCTTAGAGAATTAAAGTGTAGAAGCTTTACTCATGGTAGGTTTTGCTAGCTAGCATTGTTTGTGTGCATCTGCAGCCAAAGCTAGCTACATTCTATTCGGATGTTTAGATCTTAGAGGCAAGTGCGTGAATACAGCATGAGAAGATCAATTTAGCAGTTGGCATCCTATCAATAAAACTGACAGGGGACACAGATGCCAATAAGAATAAATAAAGAATAAACAAAGATTTCTAACCCTTCTAATTCTGCCCAGAACTGAATATAAAAAGGTTTGGCTGGAGGTCCAATTTAAACCATGTAAATCCTTCAACAGAATATGGTCAAAAAGTGCTTCACACTAATTACCTCTCAAATAACATAGCAGCGTAGAGAAGGATCTTAGATAATGATTTTTTAGGTCCATCATGGTGGACCTCATAACACTCATGTCATCTTACTATGGTTGTAGCTACACCATTGCTAGACATCAGGCCATTCGTAAAAATAGAACAAATAGGTCCAATTTAAACCATGTAAATCCTTCAACGGAATATGGTCAAAAAGTGCTTCACGCTAATTACCTCTCAAATAACATTTTAGCGTAAAGAATGATCCTAAATATGTACTGCTCTATAAAAAAAATGTTCCAGTAACAATCATGAAATGGAACAAATAATAATAATGGCCATAAAAGAAACATGAAAGGTGAAAGTTGTAGTGCCCTGACGTTGATGGTCATTGGAAAAATGCATTCCTATATTGATAGTTGGTGTAGTGGTCCCATACAATGGTGGCCAATGTGAGAAGCACTCCTTACTGTATAATATTGTTCACTGGGAGAAGGACACTCCTTCATTGTTGACCAGTGGGAAAACTGCCCCCTTACATACAGCTACAAAGATCATTGATATTAGTGGTTACTGGCATTTAGAAACTCTTCATTGAATTGCTAGGGGTTCATTGCATGAACCCCTAGCAACTTCTGGAGGAACCTCTGGGTTCCACAAAGCCCTAATTGAGAAATCTTGCTCTAGTGGCAGGGGACACAGATGCCAGTAAGAATAAATAAAGAATAAACAAAGATTTATAACCCTTCTAATTCTGCCCAGAACTGAATATAAAAAGGTTTGGCTGGAGGTCCAATTTAAACCATGTAAATCCTTCAACAGAATATGGTCAAAAAGTGCTTCACACTAATTACCTCTCAAATAACATTTTAGCGTAAAGAATGATCCTAAATAATAATTTTTTAGGGCCATCATGGTGGACCCTATAACACTCATGTCATCTTACTATGGTTGTAGCTACACCATTGCTAGACATCAGGCCATACATACAAATAGAACCTCCTGACACCCTCAGAGTGTGACCTAATAACCCAGAATTGTTTGAAACACTGAGGCGTACTTCACAGGTCCTTGCAAGAGAAGATCTGAGTAACATCCGTCTTCGCTTAGCCATTGTTTGTTCTCTGACACAGGGCTGCCAGTCATTGACTCTGCTATTTGGCAAGTCAACATCATCACCTCACCAGCCTCATCCTGCATGGTGTGAAAACACACATCACGCACGGCTGTCCCCTGCCAGAGCCAAGGATAGCTGGGGAATCACGGCTGGGATGGGTGAACTTAGGAGGGCATCATCTTACAAGTCAGCCTGGGTTTATCACTATTAATGCTGCTAATTTAAAAATAGTTCACACGCTATGGTAATATCAACATTGCAAAGCCAAGCAGATTGGGACTGGATAGGTGCCACAGGCAAAAGTAAACAGGAGCCATTGCGTTAAAGAGGACCAGCCAAGACTATACTCTAAAGATGCGCATTGACCTGAGAGTAAGGTCGTAAGTGCAAACATTATCTTATCACATAGTTATTGGGTATGTGGACGGGGGATTATAGCGGTGCCAAGGTCAAAAAAGTGTTTTCAAAGAAAAATAATAGAAAGAAGGAATAAAAAGCAAAAAATACAAAATTTATTGATAATCTAACATAGACAAAATACACAATACATACAATATCATGTTAAACTAAAAGGAAGGTTATGAATACATGTACTGTAAGTGACCCTAAGAATGGTAGGGTGGGCCAGGTGGAAATGGCCGTTGAAGGAGGAGGGCTCGATTTCCTACATGTTTCGCCAAGACATTGGCTTCTTCAGGGAACAGGAGCTCATAAGGTAGATATTTAAAAACAATTCTGTGTGATAAACATGAAAAACATGGTGAGAGCAATAATTTAACCGGACACTACATAGTATAAACAATAAAGAAATAGAGACTGTGGCTGGACAGTCATGCGACCAAAGGCTCCACACTAAATAACGGTGATGCAAACATACCTGGGGCGTCAGTGCCCGAGAAGGGAGGGAGGAGAAGGGAAAGGGGAACACAGCCACCCAGGGGGATCCCCGCAAGGGAGCGGCCAGGCCGCGCCGTAAATTGTGCCTGCAGGGGGCATACAGTAAACCTGGCAAAGGAATGTAAAGATAACCATAAGTCATGATGCACTTGTAATACTAATCCAGAGATAAAATTTGCACATCCGTGCATTATATTCGAGAGAATACATAAAATGTATATATATGTATGTATATGAGTAAATGTATCTATATCTCAAGAGAAAAAAAGTACAGACTTACATGTATGTTTAAAAACCGTGGAGAGAAAATGTGGTCACGAGGTGCCTGTAATAGATGTATGCACACAGCAGGGGCAAAACGTCAAGATTGGACCAAATCAATGGTCCAATTGGACAGGCCTGATTAAAGGAATAGATACCATTAGGGATGTTGCTATTAGTAACTAGGACCATGTGGAGTAGTTATGCCTGTACTTACTTAGTAATGTCAGCTGTAGAGAGAGATTCTCATAGCAACATGTTCACAGGTGTGTAATACCTGTACAAGGATTAAAAGGGATGAAAATTACAAAAAGTCCTATATAAGATGTAAAGAGGACGAAGGAGAAAAAGAAAAAAAAAGAGAGGAAAATCAGTGGGGTGAAGAGGATGAAAGCTTTGAAATGAATTTAAGCATAGACGAGACTGCTGGAAATAAGTCTATTACCTAGTCTGTCATGGCGTAAACACTGTTAATTGAAAGAATCAATCTTGGCCAGCAGAATGAAAAGCAGGTCCAAAGTGGCTCCTAAAGGATGTATAGGAGCATGATGAATAGTTCGTTTGGAAAGCATTAAGTAAGAGTATTTTAAAAGATAAAAGTTACCTTGTAACTGTGTGCAGAGAAGATACAGGCACGTCTCTCGTCCATCAAGGAACTGAGGAACTGGCCGGTTACTTGTATGCCCCCCACACCTGATCAGATGATGATCAGGTGTGCGGACGCAAACGAAGGGTGTTCACGGCTGCGCACTGCGCGGTGCCTCGGAACTACAGGTTCCATCATGCACCGCGCGCGCATGCTCAGAGTGTACGGCCCGTGTGGCGAATGGGGAGGCGGGCATCCCTGGAATGGGAGGTGCCCAGGTGTCGCCTCGTCCAATCTGCCGATGGAAGAGGAGGGCCGGAGAGTCTGAGAACAGACGTGGGCACCCAGGGGCAGACAAAAGTCTGCGCCTTGGCGTCCGTACAGGCAGAAACAGCGCTAGCCACGCCGGCCCCAAGCGGGGAGAGCCCAAGCCGTGACCGCCCACCCCCCACACATCAACCAACTCCCCCCAATCAGGAGCTAACCAAGGCACCCAAGAACGAGTGCAGACCGGTGGTGGGGCACAGCGGGGCATGAGGGGTAGTGTGCTGAGACACAGGGTAGGAGGATGAGGCCTATACTGCCCGACACTCCGCAGGGGTCACTGAGGAAAGTGGGAAGTACCTGTGTGTCAGCACCCGACAACCAGCCACAATATGTGTAAAGTGCATAGAAAACCATTGGGTCCTAGTATGCCAATAAAGTTTATAACCAGAATTGCAAGTACAGAAAAGGAAGAGATACGTTGAAAAACACATACCTATAGCACAACTCATATGCTGCAGCACATATATGGGGATATTTTTGATAATGACAATAAGGATTTAGAATAACGAGTAAATACAAACTGAATACACTGTGTATATCAAACAGAAGTATAAAGGGTATGGAATCAATATAAATACTTATATAGACAATACATTCATAGCAATTGCAGATAATGCGATGTTTCACAGTACCAAAGGGGAATTTTATGGGGGGGACCACAGGTGGAGCCATGGCAATGGAAGGAAGAAGGAAGTCAGAAAACTACGAAGAATGGAGAACTAGAAAAGGGGTGGGGGGCTCAGAGAAAGGGAGACAAGTAAGGGTAGAATAGAAAAAGAGAACCACGCACAACGTTGCCTAGAGAATGGGCAATAAAAAAAGAAATAAATGGTAGGTAAAAATGTTTAAACTGATACGTATTAGAGAAAGGGCTTAAAACTCATATATTCATTGAGTCCTGGGGAAATGGTGGCATTTAATGTATGAATCCATTTTGTTTCAAGTCGTAGTAGTAAGTTATCAGTACTGCCACCTCTTACATGTGGGGGAATATGTTCAAGTGCGGAAAATAGAATAACATGGGGATCATAATTATGTTGGGCAGCAATGTGCCTATTAATGGCCGTGGTGGTGGTGTTCTTATAAAGTGGTTTTATATGATCCCGAATACGAATCTGAAAAGGGCGCTTAGTTTTGCCAACATAGAATGAGCCGCATTGGCATTGAGCCAGATATACGACCCCAACAGTGACACAGGTGACATGGTGTCTGATGGTATGTGTTTTTCCATTAGGTAAGTTGACAACTTGAGAGTTGGCAACAAATGCACATATGTCACATTTGCCACATTGATAGGTACCAGTGGCAATAGGCCTGTGTGTAATATCAATGGAGTGGTGACTGTGAATCAAACGATCACGAAGAGAAGGGGAGCGTCGGTAAGTAATATCAGGGTATGTATTGATATATTTAGCAATGATAGGGTCAGATGTAAGTAGAGGCCAAAATTGTTTAAGGACATCTTTAATTTGGGTGTGCTGATTAGAGAATTGGGTGATGAGTCGTGTGGGTTGTTTAGAGTCCAATGGTTTGTCAGGAAAGACCAAGTCTTTCCGATTAAGTTTCTTTGCCTTGTGGAATGCTTTTTTTAGCAAGGAATGGCTATAGCCTCTATCTAAGAGTCTGTTGTAAAGGTCATGTGCCGCCTTGAGAAAATCATCCTCACGGGTACAGTTACGTTTGATCCTGACATATTGGCTATATGGGATGCTTCGAAGGAGAGGCTCAGGGTGGGCACTCTGGGCGTGCAAAATTGTATTGCCCGAAGAGGGTTTGCGATATAGAGTGGTGTAAACTTGGCCGTTGGATTGTACACCAATCTGGAGGTCCAGAAAGTGGATCTGCGATTGGCTGCACTCCATAGTAAACTTGAGGTTATATGTATTTTTAGTGAGGCTTTGTACGAATAAAGATAGTTCTTCCCTGGTGCCAGCCCAAAACAGCAGTATGTCATCAATATACCTGTACCAGGATATGATCCTGGACAGGTAGGGATTAGGATGAATCAAATCAAAGAGTTCCCTCTCCCACCCCCCCAGGTACAGGTTGGCGTAGGCGGGGGCACACTTGGTCCCCATAGCCACGCCCTGTACCTGGAGGAAGTGGGAGGAACCAAACATAAAGTAATTGCGTGTAAGTATGAATCTCAATAGTTCGAGGACAAAGTCTCCGTATTTGTCATATTGAGGGCCTCTAGCTCGAATGAGTTTGCTGATGACTGAGATGCCTCTGTTGTGAGGAATTATGTTGTACAGACTCTCCACATCTAGGGCTACCAACCATGTGCCGCTGGGCAGAGATTGGCCATCTAATATACGAAGGAGATGGATCGTATCCTTTATATATGAGGGCAGAGCTATAACATGGGGTGCCAAATATTTGTCTACCAGTGCACTGGCAGATTCTGTGAGGCACTGGCGACCAGAGACAATTGGACGACCAGGAGGGTGGTCAAGGGATTTGTGCAATTTAGGAAGGGAGTAGAAGGTAGGAGTGGTAGGTTCTTTCACATTAAGGAACTTCCATGTGTTGGAGTCGATAATGCCTTTTTGGTGAGCTGCAAATATCAACTGTTGGTATTCAGATATGTAGTGATTAATGAGTGATTTAGAGATTGGTCTATACCACTCGCGGTTGTTTAAGATATCGAGGCACATTTGCTCGTAAAAGGACGTATCCATCACCACCACGTTGCCGCCCTTGTCGGCTGGCTTGATGGTGAGTTCCGGATGATTTTGTAAAGATTTAATGGCCCTAATATGAGCCGGAGTTAGGTTGGAGGGGTACGCAGAGTTGAGGTTTAAACCTTCGATGGAATTAGTGACCTGTTGTACAAAAGCCCATATGTTGGGATTCGTAGAAAGGTTTGGAAAGTTCATAGATTTGGGTTTAAACGAGGTAGGGGGGGGGAAGGGAGCACCAAGGGCGGTGGCCTCATGATCGGTAGGGTCAAGAAAGTCATCGCCATCAGTGTAGCCCTCCTCCCACAGTGACATTAATTCTTCTAGGGCTTGTATTTCCGCTAAGGTAGGGACCTGTTGAGAGGAATTGGAGTGCGCACTCTGAGCGGGTACAGTGCTAGATTTAGATTTATCGTAGATTACTTTAAAGAGTAGTTTACGTGCAAAAAGATGCACGTCTTTAATAAAGGCAAATTCATCGAAGTCATTGGAAGGACAGAATGTGAGGCCTAATTGAAGTACATGGATCTGGTCCATGTTAAGTGGAATGGAAGATAAGTTGATTACATCAGGGGTGGTTGTTCTTCCTGAATCGCTAACGTTTGTGAATGTGGGTCGGGGGATGGACTTGGGAGGGGGTCCTGGCCCTGTCCTAAAAAAATAGGTGCAAGTTTAGGGTCTGTAGCAGCAGAGTTACCTAAAAACATGGAGGTGATGGTGGGTTCACTTACCCTCCGAGAGGTAGTGTACGTTTGAGAGTGCGAAAGTGCCGTGGTGCCTGCAAGTGTCTTGGTAGTAGACGATTTGGGGATCACTGATGACTTAGGTTGTGCTTTAGTGAAAGGAGTGGATGCGTGAGCAGTCTTGGACTGACCTGTGGGTGGATGCAAAAGGGGAGTGGGTCCTAGTGTACGGTGTAGTGACTCCGAGGACATGGCCGATAGATCACCTTTTCTTCGTTTTGCCAATTGTTCTTGTGTCAAATCTTGGTATGCAGTGGAGGTGCTGGATGAAAAGGAAGCAGATAGATTATTTGGAACATGATTGTTCGAGGGAGGTAGGTTGGTGGTGAAGGGTTTGTTTCTGGGTTTGGTTTCCTTGGCGTTATCCCAATTGTAGGCATAGCCATTTTCATGGGCCGCTAGGTCTCTCAGGAATTTGCTTTGTTTATCATTGATAGTCGTAAGTGTATACTCCTCCAGGTGTGCACGCAGGGTTTTTTCCCGCTTGCTGTACCTGGGGGAGGAGAGGCCGAGGGCATGGTCTGTATACCATCTATTGATTGCAACGTCAAGTTGTGCCAGCTCAATGGTATATTCATGACACAACATGGAGAGCATGTTGAGAGAGCATGATATAAGATTGCTTTCCCAAGATGTCTTTAGTGTGTCGTTAATTTTTTTAATATTAGGAAAAAGTTGTATTCTTAATCCCCAAGGGATTACTCTATGTTCCGCATATTTTTCAAAGTAAGTTTTATGCCAGTAAATTCTGACTTTTTTTTCCCAAGAGACGTTGTAGTCTGATAAATGCCCTATCTAGCTCAGCGTCGGTTATGGTAGAAGCGTTTTGGGACGCCTGGATACGGGTCATGAGACTCTCCCAGGCGTCTCCACAGAAGTCTGCCATGGCTCCACCGGGGGTCCCCCGAAAAAAAGGGGGGAGGAGAACAGTCCTGGAATTACACAAAAAAAGTAAATGAGTATGCGTATATTTCAATGATGTATCACATTAAAGGTAAAGTAAAAAGAGGAAAGAATACGGTTTGCCAAAGTATGTGTAGCCAGCAAGAGGCAATGAGTGTGTTATAAATACACAAAGGAAAAGAAGAAAGGGGGATGTATTAAATAGATAATGTATTATATTAGGTGGGAATATTCAGACAAAATATGTCAGGGACCGAAACTAGCCAAAAGGACCATAAGCATTAAAGCTTGAATTGTTCAAAGAGTATAAGGGTGGCTAGATGGTACCAGAGGATACAGCACCTCATCCCCAAAGTAATCAAATAGTTATTGGGTATGTGGACGGGGGATTATAGCGGTGCCAAGGTCAAAAAAGTGTTTTCAAAGAAAAATAATAGAAAGAAGGAATAAAAAGCAAAAAATACAAAATTTATTGATAATCTAACATAGACAAAATACACAATACATACAATATCATGTTAAACTAAAAGGAAGGTTATGAATACATGTACTGTAAGTGACCCTAAGAATGGTAGGGTGGGCCAGGTGGAAATGGCCGTTGAAGGAGGAGGGCTCGATTTCCTACATGTTTCGCCAAGACATTGGCTTCTTCAGGGAACAGGAGCTCATAAGGTAGATATTTAAAAACAATTCTGTGTGATAAACATGAAAAACATGGTGAGAGCAATAATTTAACCGGACACTACATAGTATAAACAATAAAGAAATAGAGACTGTGGCTGGACAGTCATGCGACCAAAGGCTCCACACTAAATAACGGTGATGCAAACATACCTGGGGCGTCAGTGCCCGAGAAGGGAGGGAGGAGAAGGGAAAGGGGAACACAGCCACCCAGGGGGATCCCCGCAAGGGAGCGGCCAGGCCGCGCCGTAAATTGTGCCTGCAGGGGGCATACAGTAAACCTGGCAAAGGAATGTAAAGATAACCATAAGTCATGATGCACTTGTAATACTAATCCAGAGATAAAATTTGCACATCCGTGCATTATATTCGAGAGAATACATAAAATGTATATATATGTATGTATATGAGTAAATGTATCTATATCTCAAGAGAAAAAAAGTACAGACTTACATGTATGTTTAAAAACCGTGGAGAGAAAATGTGGTCACGAGGTGCCTGTAATAGATGTATGCACACAGCAGGGGCAAAACGTCAAGATTGGACCAAATCAATGGTCCAATTGGACAGGCCTGATTAAAGGAATAGATACCATTAGGGATGTTGCTATTAGTAACTAGGACCATGTGGAGTAGTTATGCCTGTACTTACTTAGTAATGTCAGCTGTAGAGAGAGATTCTCATAGCAACATGTTCACAGGTGTGTAATACCTGTACAAGGATTAAAAGGGATGAAAATTACAAAAAGTCCTATATAAGATGTAAAGAGGACGAAAGAGAAAAAGAAAGAAAAAGAGAGGAAAATCAGTGGGGTGAAGAGGATGAAAGCTTTGAAATGAATTTAAGCATAGACGAGACTGCTGGAAATAAGTCTATTACCTAGTCTGTCATGGCGTAAACACTGTTAATTGAAAGAATCAATCTTGGCCAGCAGAATGAAAAGCAGGTCCAAAGTGGCTCCTAAAGGATGTATAGGAGCATGATGAATAGTTCGTTTGGAAAGCATTAAGTAAGAGTATTTTAAAAGATAAAAGTTACCTTGTAACTGTGTGCAGAGAAGATACAGGCACGTCTCTCGTCCATCAAGGAACTGAGGAACTGGCCGGTTACTTGTATGCCCCCCACACCTGATCAGATGATGATCAGGTGTGCGGACGCAAACGAAGGGTGTTCACGGCTGCGCACTGCGCGGTGCCTCGGAACTACAGGTTCCATCATGCACCGCGCGCGCATGCTCAGAGTGTACGGCCCGTGTGGCGAATGGGGAGGCGGGCATCCCTGGAATGGGAGGTGCCCAGGTGTCGCCTCGTCCAATCTGCCGATGGAAGAGGAGGGCCGGAGAGTCTGAGAACAGACGTGGGCACCCAGGGGCAGACAAAAGTCTGCGCCTTGGCGTCCGTACAGGCAGAAACAGCGCTAGCCACGCCGGCCCCAAGCGGGGAGAGCCCAAGCCGTGACCGCCCACCCCCCACACATCAACCAACTCCCCCCAATCAGGAGCTAACCAAGGCACCCAAGAACGAGTGCAGACCGGTGGTGGGGCACAGCGGGGCATGAGGGGTAGTGTGCTGAGACACAGGGTAGGAGGATGAGGCCTATACTGCCCGACACTCCGCAGGGGTCACTGAGGAAAGTGGGAAGTACCTGTGTGTCAGCACCCGACAACCAGCCACAATATGTGTAAAGTGCATAGAAAACCATTGGGTCCTAGTATGCCAATAAAGTTTATAACCAGAATTGCAAGTACAGAAAAGGAAGAGATACGTTGAAAAACACATACCTATAGCACAACTCATATGCTGCAGCACATATATGGGGATATTTTTGATAATGACAATAAGGATTTAGAATAACGAGTAAATACAAACTGAATACACTGTGTATATCAAACAGAAGTATAAAGGGTATGGAATCAATATAAATACTTATATAGACAATACATTCATAGCAATTGCAGATAATGCGATGTTTCACAGTACCAAAGGGGAATTTTATGGGGGGGACCACAGGTGGAGCCATGGCAATGGAAGGAAGAAGGAAGTCAGAAAACTACGAAGAATGGAGAACTAGAAAAGGGGTGGGGGGCTCAGAGAAAGGGAGACAAGTAAGGGTAGAATAGAAAAAGAGAACCACGCACAACGTTGCCTAGAGAATGGGCAATAAAAAAAGAAATAAATGGTAGGTAAAAATGTTTAAACTGATACGTATTAGAGAAAGGGCTTAAAACTCATATATTCATTGAGTCCTGGGGAAATGGTGGCATTTAATGTATGAATCCATTTTGTTTCAAGTCGTAGTAGTAAGTTATCAGTACTGCCACCTCTTACATGTGGGGGAATATGTTCAAGTGCGGAAAATAGAATAACATGGGGATCATAATTATGTTGGGCAGCAATGTGCCTATTAATGGCCGTGGTGGTGGTGTTCTTATAAAGTGGTTTTATATGATCCCGAATACGAATCTGAAAAGGGCGCTTAGTTTTGCCAACATAGAATGAGCCGCATTGGCATTGAGCCAGATATACGACCCCAACAGTGACACAGGTGACATGGTGTCTGATGGTATGTGTTTTTCCATTAGGTAAGTTGACAACTTGAGAGTTGGCAACAAATGCACATATGTCACATTTGCCACATTGCTAGGTACCAGTGGCAATAGGCCTGTGTGTAATATCAATGGAGTGGTGACTGTGAATCAAACGATCACGAAGAGAAGGGGAGCGTCGGTAAGTAATATCAGGGTATGTATTGATATATTTAGCAATGATAGGGTCAGATGTAAGTAGAGGCCAAAATTGTTTAAGGACATCTTTAATTTGGGTGTGCTGATTAGAGAATTGGGTGATGAGTCGTGTGGGTTGTTTAGAGTCCAATGGTTTGTCAGGAAAGACCAAGTCTTTCCGATTAAGTTTCTTTGCCTTGTGGAATGCTTTTTTTAGCAAGGAATGGCTATAGCCTCTATCTAAGAGTCTGTTGTAAAGGTCATGTGCCGCCTTGAGAAAATCATCCTCACGGGTACAGTTACGTTTGATCCTGACATATTGGCTATATGGGATGCTTCGAAGGAGAGGCTCAGGGTGGGCACTCTGGGCGTGCAAAATTGTATTGCCCGAAGAGGGTTTGCGATATAGAGTGGTGTAAACTTGGCCGTTGGATTGTACACCAATCTGGAGGTCCAGAAAGTGGATCTGCGATTGGCTGCACTCCATAGTAAACTTGAGGTTATATGTATTTTTAGTGAGGCTTTGTACGAATAAAGATAGTTCTTCCCTGGTGCCAGCCCAAAACAGCAGTATGTCATCAATATACCTGTACCAGGATATGATCCTGGACAGGTAGGGATTAGGATGAATCAAATCAAAGAGTTCCCTCTCCCACCCCCCCAGGTACAGGTTGGCGTAGGCGGGGGCACACTTGGTCCCCATAGCCACGCCCTGTACCTGGAGGAAGTGGGAGGAACCAAACATAAAGTAATTGCGTGTAAGTATGAATCTCAATAGTTCGAGGACAAAGTCTCCGTATTTGTCATATTGAGGGCCTCTAGCTCGAATGAGTTTGCTGATAACTGAGATGCCTCTGTTGTGAGGAATTATGTTGTACAGACTCTCCACATCTAGGGCTACCAACCATGTGCCGCTGGGCAGAGATTGGCCATCTAATATACGAAGGAGATGGATCGTATCCTTTATATATGAGGGCAGAGCTATAACATGGGGTGCCAAATATTTGTCTACCAGTGCACTGGCAGATTCTGTGAGGCACTGGCGACCAGAGACAATTGGACGACCAGGAGGGTGGTCAAGGGATTTGTGCAATTTAGGAAGGGAGTAGAAGGTAGGAGTGGTAGGTTCTTTCACATTAAGGAACTTCCATGTGTTGGAGTCGATAATGCCTTTTTGGTGAGCTGCAAATATCAACTGTTGGTATTCAGATATGTAGTGATTAATGAGTGATTTAGAGATTGGTCTATACCACTCGCGGTTGTTTAAGATATCGAGGCACATTTGCTCGTAAAAGGACGTATCCATCACCACCACGTTGCCGCCCTTGTCGGCTGGCTTGATGGTGAGTTCCGGATGATTTTGTAAAGATTTAATGGCCCTAATATGAGCCGGAGTTAGGTTGGAGGGGTACGCAGAGTTGAGGTTTAAACCTTCGATGGAATTAGTGACCTGTTGTACAAAAGCCCATATGTTGGGATTCGTAGAAAGGTTTGGAAAGTTCATAGATTTGGGTTTAAACGAGGTAGGGGGGGGGAAGGGAGCACCAAGGGCGGTGGCCTCATGATCGGTAGGGTCAAGAAAGTCATCGCCATCAGTGTAGCCCTCCTCCCACAGTGACATTAATTCTTCTAGGGCTTGTATTTCCGCTAAGGTAGGGACCTGTTGAGAGGAATTATCTTATCACCTTCAGGCACCACAGTATGCTGGCAGCTTAAAAATCTCAAATCCTCAACTAAGTACATGCTTGTGACTATGGAGAAGGGAAAGTTGCCTGCACTCTTTATTGTAAAGAAAAAGCAATGCGTTTAGAAAAGATTCTTCATTTTTTTGTCCATTATTTGTTCATGAAAAGAAATATTAAATCCTAATAATCTATTCATTCCTCCAAAAATGGTCAACAAGCAAAGGGCCACTTTGGGCAAATACATGGGCATACCCCATTATCAAGGCAAAAGAAGACCAAATTTATTTATTTCAGATACTTATATAGCAACATCAATATACGCAGAGCTTTACATATACATTGTACATTCACATCAGTCCCTACCGTCAAGGAGCTTACACTCTAAGGTCCCTAACTCACATTCATACATACGAGGGACAATTTAGACAGGATCCAATTAACCTACCAGAGTGTCTTTGGAGTGTGGGAGGAAACCGGAGTACCCGGAGGAAACCCACGCAGACACAGGGAGAACATGCAAACTCCAGGCAGGTAGTGTCATGATTGGGATTCGAACCAACAACCCTTCTTACTGCTAGGCGAAAGTGCTATCCACTACACCACTGTGCCACCCATATGGGAGACTATCAACTTATGCCATGGTAGGTTTAAAGAGTATCAGTCACAACTGGGCTTATGCAAGAACCTGAACGTTTATTATAACGCCTATTAACAATATAATTGTGCCAGCCTACAAAAATGTTTAAAAATTGTAGACGGATCTAGATGTTTAACCCCTCCCAGCCAGTGGCATTAGTAAAGTGACAGTGCATATTTTTAGCACTGATCACTGTATTAGTGTCACTGGTTCCCCACAAAGTGTCAGTTAGTTTCAGATCACAGCTGATTGCTGCCATTACTAGTATAACAAATAAATAAATAAAAAATCCAGTATATACAGTATCCCGTGTTGGGGAAATTCAAATATACGCTATGCGTAATCAATTTCTCTTGCGTTAATAAGCGCACTTTTCAGCTCTTTTGTATAATGCATTGTGAGTGCACTTGTGCTACACGCTATAACTTTTGCGCGAACCAATCAATATACGCTTATTGGGATTTTTTTACCAAAAATATGTAGCAGAATACATTTTGGCCTAAATTTATAAAGAAGTTTGATTTTTTTTTTTTTTTTTTTTTTTTTATGGGATATGTTTTATAGCATAAAGTAGAAAACATACAGTGCTTGGAAAAAGTATTCACACCCCTTGAAATTTTCCACATTTTGCCAATAATTGTATTTTATTGAGATTTTATGTAATAGGCCAACACAAAGTGGCACATAATTGTGAAGTGGAATGAAAATAATAGATGGTTTTCAAATTTTTTTACAAATAAAAATATGTGAAAAGTGTGGTGTGCATTTGTATTCTTTACTCTGAGACCCCTAACTAAAATCTAGTGGAACCAATTGCCTTCAGAAGTCACCCAATTAGTAAATAGAGTCCACCTGTGTGTAATTTAATCTCAGTATAACTACAGATGTTCCGTAAAGCCCTCAGAGGTTTGTTGGAGAACCTTAGTGAACAAACAGTATTATGAAGGCCAAGGAACACACCAGACAGGTCAGGGATAAAGTTGTGGAGAAGCAGGGTTAGCTCATAAAAAAAATCCCAAGCTTTGAATTCTCACGGCTCCATCATCTGAAAATGGAAAGAGTATGGCACAACTGAAAACCTACCAAGACATGGCCGTCCACCTAAACTGACAGGCCAGGCAAGGAGAACATTAATCAGAGAAGCAGCCAAGAGGCACATGGTAACTCTGGAGGAGCTGCAGAGATCCACAGCTCAGGTGGGAGAATCTGTCCACAGGACAACCATTAGTCGTGTCCTCTACAAATCTGGCTTTTATGGAAGAGTGGCAAGAAGAAAGCCATTGTTGAAAGAAAGCCATAAGAAGTCCCATTTGCAGTTTGTGAGAAGCCACGTGGGGGACACAGCAAACATGTGGAAGAAGGTGCTCTGGTCAGATGAGACCAAAACAGAACTTTTTGGCCTAAAAGCAAAACTCTATGTGTGGCAGAAAACTAACTCTGCACATCACCCTGAACACACCATCCCCACCTTGAAACATGGTGGAGGCAGCATCACCTTGTGGGGATGCTTTTCTTCAGCAGAGACAGGGAAGCTGGTCAGAGTTGATAGGAAGATGGATGGAGCCAAATGCAGGGCATTCTTACAAGATAACCCCTTAAGAGTCTGCAAAAGACTTGAGACTGGGGTGGCGGTTCATCTTCCAGCAGGACTATGACCCTAAACATACATACAGAGCTACAATGGCATGGTTTAGGATAAAACCATATTCATTAGAATGGCCCAGTCAAAGTCCAGACCTAAATCCAATTGAGAATCTGTGGCAAGACTTGAAAATTGCTGTTCACAGACGTTCTCCATCCAATCTGACAGAGCTTGATCTATTTTGCAAAGAAGAATGGGCAAAAATGTCACCTTCTAGATGTGCAAAGCTGGTAGAGACATCCCCAAAATGACTTGCAGCTGTAATTGCAGCGAAAGGTGGTTCTACAAAGTATTGACTGAGGGGGGCTGAATACAAATGCACATCACACTTTTCACATATTTATTTGTAAAAAAAATTTGAAAACCATTTATAATTTTCCTTCCACTTCACAATTATGCCACTTTGTGTTGGTCTATCACACAAAATCCCAATATAATACATTAAATTTTTGGTTGTAACATGACAAAATGTGGAAAATTTCAAAGGGTATGAATACTTTTTCAAGACACTGTATCCCATAGTTTGTAGACGCTATAACTTTTGCCCATATCAATCAATATATGCTTATTGGGATTTTTTTTTACCAACAATATGTAGCAGAATACATTTTGGCCTACATTTTTGAAGAAATTAGATTTTTCAATTTTTTTTTAATGGGATATGTTTTTATAGCATTTTGTAAAAAATATATATATTTTTTTTTTTTCAAAATTGTCAATATTCTTTTGTTTATAGCACAAAAATTGCAGTAGTGATCAAATACCACCAAAAGAAAGTGAAAAAATGTCATACCTTTCATTTGGGTACAGCGTTGTGTAATTGTCGGTTAAACTAACGCAGTGCCGTATCGCAAAAATGTCCTGGTCTGAAGAGGGGTAAATATTTCGGAGGGCAAGTGGTTAAGGAGAAAAACCAGGGCGCAGGTACAAGGATGATGAAAACATATGATGTCACAAATAATACTGCTTCCCATTGGCCAAAACAAAACTAGCTCAAGCTGGAAAACACATAAATATGCACGTTCACAAGGGGGGAAAAAAGTTTCAAAATCACCTAAAAAAACTGGGGTCTTTAAATTGATAGTATAGCATAGTAACCGAATCTCAGCAGACACACCTGTTCCACCTCTCTATACAAAGTATATATGAGGAGGGGCTCAACCCTACAAGGGCCCAGAAACCGGAGAGGAATGTGGAGTCTGTACAGGAGACATCAGAGAATCCGTATATTTTGATACCCGAGGCAGAAGGAAATAAATAACTGCAGCCGAAGAGTTGACATACCAGTGACTGACCCCTCAGGGAAGGCAAGGAGTCAGCATAAGCTCACCTACAAGTCCCTAGTCATAGGATCCACC
This sequence comes from Aquarana catesbeiana, assembly GCF_042186555.1. NCBI lineage: Eukaryota > Metazoa > Chordata > Amphibia > Anura > Ranidae > Aquarana > Aquarana catesbeiana. Next base: position 183,455,561 of record NC_133336.1, read on the forward strand.
TCCCAGTAGAGTAATCTCACTTATTTCACTGACTGAAGAAGATAGGCATCAATCATTCATTCCTGTATAACTGTCAAAATATTTTTCAGGGACAATGCTGGCGAGTGCCCATGACTACTCTTCTGATTCTGTGGACACGTTGGTAGGTTTACTTCAGATGCTGCTCTTCAGTAGATATTAGGGTGATGGAGCGGTCTCTAAACTACGGCCAATGAGCCAGATGTGGCCCTTTGCTTGCCTTTATCCGGCCCTTGGGGCACTGTTCCTATCACTGATACGAGGCTCTGTTACTCCCAATGATATGAGGAACTATTCCTCCAACTGAAACCAACGATTGGGCACTATTCCTTCCACTGACACCAATGGTGGGGCACTATTCCTTCCACTGACACCAATGATGGGGTACTATTCCTTCCACTGACACCAATAATGGGGGTACTATTCTTTCCACTGACACCAGTGATGGGGTACTATTCTTTCCACTGACACCAGTGATGGGGTACTATTTCTTCCGCTGACACCAATAATGGGGTACTATTCTTTCTACTGACACCAATTATGGGGTACTATTTCTCTCATTGACATGAGTGATGGAGTACTATTCTTCCCACTCACACCAATGATAGAGCACTACTCCTTCCATCCACAGACACCAATGATGGGGCACTATTCCTTCCACTGACACCAACAATTGGGCCCTATTCTTTGCACCGATGCCAATAATAGGGTAGTATTCCTTCCACTGACACCAATCATGGGGTACTATTCTTTCCACTAACACCAGTGATGGGGTACTATTTCTTCCGCTGACATCAATAATGGGGCACTATTCTTTCCACTGACACTAATGATATGGTACTATTTCTCCTACTGACACAAGTGATGGGGACCTATTCTTCCCACTGACACCAATGATAGAGCACTACTCCTTCCACTGAAACCAAAATGGGGCACTATTCTTTCCACCGACGCCAATAATGGGGTAGTATTCCTACCACTGGCACAACGATGGGGTACTATTCTTTCCACTGACATCAATGATAGTGTAGTATTCATCCCACTGACACCAGCAATGGGGCACTATTCCTCCCCCAAATAACAAAGATGGGACATTGTTTACTCCCACTGACACCAGGACATTTTCTACTCTCATCGGCCACCCCTAAAATCTGAAGAACAGTAAACCCCCCTTTTGTTTGAAGATCTCTGCTGTAAGGGTTTTATTGCATTTTAACATTTATACAGCAAGATGAATGAATCTAAATTCAAGGCTACAGATAAAAAAAGTGGTCGGTTGGTAAATTTATATTGCCTTACATTTTTTCACATGGACTTTAAAAGTTGTAGTTTTGCCAATTCTGAATTGATTGAAACAACATGTTATAACCTGGAATTCCCCCTTTTATTCTGGTTGGTTTCTGAGCGTCCTGAGATGCATACAGAGTACACAGTCTACCTGGCCAGGGCTTATGCATTTCATCCAAGTATATTTTAATTCACCCCTCCTGAAATTTTTTTGCTGGTAATTTGTTGCTCTGGGAACATCGATTGCTTAGAAAAGTGAATGTGCAGGTCGGGTATTCTCGGTTTTGATTATTGTAGGCTGCCCCATCTATCAGGCAGGGAGAGAAACTGCTCTCAGACTAGGATCAAGGAACAAGAAGTCCCAGTACTGCTCCAGCAAAATATCTAATCTTTTAGCATTAGTATAAAGAGTATAAAGCAACCCAGATTAAATGCAACTAAAATGCTATATGTCAAGGGAAAACCTTTTTTCTTTTTCCAGTTTCGGACAGATTGGGAAAGAGTTAGATCCTCTGTCAAGTTTTTATTGCTTAAAAAAGTGGCGCCTGGAAGGTGCTGTGTAACATCACAAAGTTTGCCAGGGAAGCATTGCCAGGCAATGCACAGTGTGTTACAGGAAGACTCAGGCCTGAGAAAGGGGCAAAACCCTGAAACACGTAGCCATGCCCTAACTGCTGACGTCATTCAGTTTCCACATACAAAATGTCCAACATCCCCGAACTTCAAGTTTCTGGCCCAGCGGTGCATTCCACACTGATTCCACTGATGTTCAACACACTCATTTGCTTCTTAACTGAGTGGTGCCTGGAAGGTGCTGTGTAACATCACAGAGTTTGTCAGGTAAGCTTTGCCAGGCAATGCACAGTGTGTTGCAGGAAGCCTCAGGCTTGAGAAAGGGGCAAAGCCCTGAAACAAGTAGCCATGCTCTAACTGCTGATGTCATCCCGTTTCCACACCCAAGATGTCCAAGTCACCAAAGTTACAGTTTCTGGCCCAGCGGTGCATTCCACGCTGGTTCCGCTGGCATCCACACACCCAACTGCTTCTCAACAGAGTGGCACCTGGAAGGTGCTGTGTAACATTGCAGAGTTTACCAGGGAAGCGTTGCCAGGCAATGCACAGTGTGTTGCAGGATTGGTGTCAGTTGGAGGAATAGTGTCCCATCACTGGTATCAGTGGGAGAAATAGTGTCCCATCATTGGTGTCAGTGGGAGGAATAGTGTCCCATCATTGGTGTCAGTGGGAGGAATAATGTCCCATCATTGTTGTCAGTGGGAGGAATAGTGTCCCATCATTGGTGTCAGTGGGAGGAATAGTGTCCCATCATTGGCGTCAGTGGGAGGAATAGTGTCCCATCATTGGTGTCAGTGGGAGGAATAGTGTCCCATCATTGGTGTCAGTGGGAGGAATAATGTCCCATCATTGGCGTCAGTGGGAGGAATAGTGTCCCATCATTGGCGTCAGTGGGAGGAATAGTGTCCCATCATTGTTGTCAGTGGGAGGAATAGTGTCCCATCATTGGTGTCAGTGGGAGGAATAATGTCCCATCATTGTTGTCAGTGGGAGGAATAGTGTCCCATCATTGGCGTCAGTGGGAGGAATAGTGCCCCGTTGTTGTCAGTAAAAGGAATTGTGCACCATTGTTGGCATCAGTGGGAGGAAAAGTGCCCCAAGGCAAGGAGAGGCCATAGTTTGGTAACAACTGCTCTAAGAGGAAATCTTCCAATGGAAACATCTGTTCCAGGGACAACTGTCTAGGAGTTGAATTCCTTTGAGTTTTGGGAAATTTCTACTAACTCCCTGTTGCATCTTAGGGACAGGAAGTGAGGGGAAATCTCCCCCAAGGTACTTTACACAAAAAGCAGAAAGTAAATGCTACTCTTTCGAAACCTTAAAATAAAAGTTTGGCTGTACACTTTAAATTGGTTGTAAACCTTTCCCTATACCCAGTGAAGTGACTGGCCTCAGGTGATACACAGAGATTAAACAAATCCTCCTACAAAAGTTGTACCTGTTTATCTGCAGCCATCACTCCTCTACAACCTCTTAAAACACAGATCAAAGGCTATTTATCAGCTCTGGAAGGCAGGGGGTGGGTGTCTGACATTACACACTGCACAGCATAGAGCAGGCTGCTGAGTGTAATCTGAGTCATGAGGGGAGGGAATGGACACACCCCCCTCTGCACATAGGAAAATATGCACAGCCTGGGCTGTCAATCACCTTTTGTGTACTGGTGGGGGGGCGGGGGGGCGGAGCCATTTCCGGGGATTGCTAGGTGTCCAGTTAAACTGTCAGAAGTGACTCATGCAGATAGCAGAGCGAGGAGAGATCAGATAGGAACTACACTCGGTGCTTTGGATTGAGGCAAGTACACACTGTAAAGGGATATGCTTTGTTAATTTTTAATCTTATAGGTTTACAACCCGTTTAAATGGACTTTATGACATTATGATTCCTGGATAAAGTAGGCGATTTCCTGCTCAATTTTATTAATTGCCTTGTTTTGTGAATGGTGGTGACAGTATCCCGCGTGTACAAGCGGTTCCCAGCAGAACACAAGTTTAGCGCTGTTCCCAGTAAACTGTCAGCTGCCACCGATCACGGACATGAAACATCTGGGAAGCCATAATAACAGCAATGAACACTCTCCGTCACTGGCTGCACTCATACAATCATGTCCCAGGATATAAAATCTAAAGGTAAGAAAGTGTCTTCATCAACCAATCAGATCTCTCCTCTTTATTTTAAGCCGCCTATGGGAAATGACATCTGAAATAGGGGTGCAATGGGCTACACCTCCTCCCATATAGATCACCCTATTGTGCAGCTTTTGGATTAATGCGATTGATGATTCTCAGGGTTCGTCTTCGATCTTGGAATTCTGGAGGATTCCACGAGATGTCGGATCGAGATTCTTATCTTTTCTACAGTTCAACAGCTCTGCAGCTGAAATTCTTATCGGATGAGGCATCAAGTACTTACTGATCTTAACTGAGCTCAGCCTACATAATCACACCGCCTGTATTTACATTAGTTCAAGTGGGGGAATAAATCGCTCGTTATGTAATATTATCCATAGCTTTACTTAAAGGGGATCTGTCCAGTGCCCCATTAGGGGGAGCTAATAGACTGGCTGCCTACCTGATCCGCTTTTGCAGTTGGTACTTACCTTCCATTGTCCACTTCCAGGCTGGATCTGAGTCAGGACTTACACAGAGATGGTCTCAAAAGTCCAGAATCCTTTATCAGAAACACAGGAAAGCTATATGTTGGCTACATGTTTCATCCAGGAGTCCCCCCTTTTATCCAGCATTACCAAGAAAGGTTCCCGCTTATGTTTTAGGAATGTCCTGCAGAGTCTTCTCCTATATCCAGGAATACCAGTCCCTCCTTTTATCTAGAATTGCCTTCAGAGTCCCTCCTTATATCTAGGAGTGCCAGCAGAGTCCCTCCTTACATCTAGGAGTGTACTCCTTTTATCTAGAATTGCCAGCAGAGTCCCTCTTTTTATCTAGAATTGCCAGCAGAGTCCCTCCTTACATCTACGAGTGCCAGCAGAGTCCCTCCTTACATCTGTAAGGGCCAGCAAAGTCCCTCCTTACATCTAGGAGTGCCAGCAGAGTCCCTCTTTTTATCTAGAATTGCCAGCAGAGTCCCTCCTTACATCTGTAGGTGCCAGTAGAGTCCCTCCTTACAGCCAGGAGTGCCAACAGAGTCCCTCCTTTTATCTAGAATTTCCAGCAGAGTCCCTCCTTTTATCTAGAATTGCCAGCAGACTCCCTCCTTACATCTATGAGTGTACTCCTTTTATCTAGAATTTCCAGCAGAGTCCCTCCTTTTATCTAGAATTGCCAGCAGAGTCCCTCCTTTTATCTAGAATTGCCAGCAGACTCCCTCCTTACATCTATTAGTGCCAGCAGAGTCCCTCCTTACATCTAGGAGTGCCAGCAGAGTCCCTCCTTTTATCTGAAATTGCCAGCAGTGTCCCTCCTTTCATCTGTGAGTGCCAGCAGAGTCCCTCCTTTTATCTAGAATTGCCAGCAGAGTCCCTCTTTTTATCTAGAATTGCCAGCAGAGTCCCTCCTTACATCTAGGAATGCCAGCAGAGTCCCTCCTTTTATCTAGAATGGCCAGCAGAGTCCCTCCTTACATCTAGGAGTGCCAGCAGAGTCCCTCCTTTTATCTAGAATGGCCAGCAGAGTCCCTCCTTACATCTAGGAGTGCCAGCAGAGTCCCTCCTTTTATCTAGAATGGCCAGCAGAGTCCCTCCTTACATCTAGGAGTGCCAGCAGAGTCCCTCCTTACATCTAGAAGTGTACTCCTTTTATCTAGAATTGCCAGCAGAGTCCCTCCTTTTATCTAGAATTGCCAGCAGAGTCCCTCCTTACATCTATGAGTGCCAGCAGAGTCCCTCCTTACATCTAGGAGTGCCAGCAGAGTCCCTCCTTACATCTAGGAGTGCCAGCAGAGTCCCTCCTTACATCTAGGAGTGCCAGCAGAGTCCCTCCTTTTATCTGAAATTGCCAGCAGAGTCCCTCCTTACATCTGTGAGTGCCAGCAGAGTCCCTCCTTTTATCTAAAATTGCCAGCAGAGTCGCTCCTTACATCTAGTAGTGCCAGCAGAGTCCCTTCCTACATCTAGGAGTGCCAGCAGAGTCCCTCCTTTTATCTGTAATTGCCAGCAGAGTACCTCCTTACATCTGGTACATATGGGAGTGCCAGCAGAGTCCCTGCTTTTATGTAGAATTGCCAGCAGAGTCCCTCCTTTTATCTAGAATTGCCAGCAGAGTCCCTCCTTACATCTATGAGTGCCAGCAGAGTCCCTCCTTACATCTAGGAGTGCCAGCAGAGTCCCTCCTTACATCTAGGAGTGCCAGCAGAGTCCCTCCTTACATCTAGGAGTGCCAGCAGAGTCCCTCCTTTTATCTGAAATTGCCAACAGAGTCCCTCCTTACATCTGTGAGTGCCAGCAGAGTCCCTCCTTTTATCTAAAATTGCCAGCAGAGTCGCTCCTTACATCTAGTAGTGCCAGCAGAGTCCCTTCCTACATCTAGGAGTGCCAGCAGAGTCCCTCCTTTTATCTGTAATTGCCAGCAGAGTACCTCCTTACATCTGGTACATATGGAAGTGCCAGCAGAGTCCCTGCTTTTATGTAGAATTGCCAGCAGAGTCCCTCCTTTTATCTAGAATTGCCAGCAGAGTCCCTCCTTTTATCTAAAATTGCCAGCAGAGTCCCTCCTTACATCTAGAATTGCCAGCAGAGTCCCTCCTTACATCTAGAATTGCCAGTAGAGTCCCTCCTTACATCTAGAATTGCCAGTAGAGTCCCTCCTTACATCTAGAATTGCCAGTAGAGTCCCTCCTTACATCTAGAATTGCCAGTAGAGTCCCTCCTTACATCTAGAATTGCCAGTAGAGTCCCTCCTTACATCTGTGAGTGTCAGCATAGTCTCTCCTTTTATCTATAATTGCCAGCAGAGTCCCTCCTTACATCTGTGATGCCAGCAGAGTCCTTCCTTACATCTAGGAGTGCCAGCAGAGTCTCTCCTTTTATCTAGAATTGCCAGCAGAGTCCCTTCTTACATTTAGGAGTGCCATGAGAGTCCCTCCTTTTCTCTAGCTTTGCCAGTAGAGTCCCTCCCTACATCTACGAGTGCCAACAGAGTCCCTCCTTACATCTAGGAGTGCCAGCAGAGTCCCTCCTTACATCTAGGAATGCCAGCAGAGTCCCTTCTTACACCCAGGAATGTCAGAAAAGTCCTTCCCTATATCTAGGAGTGCCAGCAGAGTCAATCCTTACATCCAGGAGTGCCAAGCGAACGAACTTCCCCTCTTATATTGAGGATTGTCTGGCAGATCCCCCCCCCCCCCCATGTCTAGGAGTGCCAGCAGAGTCCCTCCTTACATTCAGGAGTGTCAGCAGAGAACCTCTTTATACCTAGGAGTGCTAGAAGAGTCCCTCCTTACATCTAAGAGTACCAGCAGAGTCTCTCCTTACATCTGAGTGTACCAAGCAAAGATCCCCTTTATATTTAGGATTGTCCAGCAGCATCACCACTTATATATCTAGGAGTGCCAGAGTTCCTCCTTACATCCAGGAGTGTCAGCAGAGTCCCTATTTACATCCACAAAAGCCAGCAGTGTCCCCCCTTACATCCAGGAGTGCCTAGCAGAGCCCCCCTTACTTCCAGTAGTGCCCATCAGATTCCTGCCTTACATCCACAGGTGCCCAGCAGAGTCCCCCCCCCGGGCCATACTGTACTGGGACAGCAACCTTCTGGAAGAAGGTCTACAGAGGTCAGCACACATTTACATTCACCTCCCTGGATCTAGCTCCAGCATTCCTGGAGTTCTTCTTTATCTAACAACTCTCAGGCTAGGCTAACATTGGCGTTTTTTTATGCTTTTTTTCACATGCTCCCATTTAAGTCTATGGTGTCAAAAATGCGTGTTGTGCCAGAAACAAAGCACTTGTACTTCTTCTCAAGAAACGCACAGGTGGGCACGGGCCCCATAGAAATGTATGGTAATCTTCTTGCTGTGCATTACATAAAATTGCGCACGTGTGAATGCAGACTTTCCTCTGTTCACACCGGTGTGATTTGCTGCACTCCGCCCCAAACTCAACACTCTACAACAAAAGGAATAGCATTATTGTCTATGGGGCTCGTTCACTTCCTTGCAATGAGCATTTGTATGACTTGGAGAAGGACGCAGGTATTTTTTTTTGTTGTTGTTGAATTTGGGCCCCATTGATGCAAACGGGAGATCATGAAAAACGCATTTGAGGCCCTATTTACAAATGAGCTAAGTGTCTTTGGATGGGCATTAGGTATTTAGAGCGACGCGTTTCAAGCAGCACTGTACTCAGGTATGAATAAGCACCACTGAATATAATAGAAATCGACCACTGAAGCTCGTTTGAAACTTCAAATCACCGAGGTTTGAACAGGGGCCAAAAACACATGCAAATACTTGAAAGACTGATGTTAATGTACAATATATATATGTAAAGAGCTGCATAAATTGACGGCGCTGTATAAATACCATAAATAATGAAAAATGCATTAAAAATAAATCAAAAACACATGAAAATGCAGACGCACCTGTATGTTATAGTATTATATCATAGGGTCAAGGGAGCAGACCCACTTGGCACAGTTGATACTGCTGCTCCGTGAGGGACCACTACTACCAAAGTCGTCTCCTTTTAGCACAGTTTTCAGAGGCAGCAATGAATTTTTCACTAACTCATCAGCATATGTAGGACTGTCCTAGAAAGCACAAAAGAGGACGCGAGGAATTCACTTAATACTCATGGCCACTCAATAGTGGTAACCTAACTCCTGCAGTGCATTGTCCCACCATTGAAGCCCCCACCACTAAGCAGCAGGATTTATTTACCCGCCTAATAGAGGAGCTCTCACCTGACCGCACAAGCAATCTAGCCAGTAATGGGATGATTTATCAATATAACAAATGGAAATTGGACTTTATTCAAAAAAGCAAAGGGCAATAACCCATAGCAACAATCACCTGCTAACACTCTCACTGGTATTAACTGATGAAATCTTGACATCCATCAATGGTGGCTCTTGGCACATTGCCGTTGCCCCATACATATTTCTACATATGTTATGCACCTAATATAAAACTTATGTTAATAATGTATTCAATCACCCAGAACAACCAATCATGTTTCACCTGTACAGGTGGCCCCTTAGCTACAAAGTCCAGTAACGTTTCGCTGCTGAACCCAACTTACAACTGATACCACCAACACCACGACCCCACCGTAGTTATTAAATTGGTAATAATTTTTCCAAACTTTCTCTCAACTTAAAAGCTAAGATGACTATACAAAGCTCCCCGGGGTGGTGGCATCCCACCGTAGTTATTAAACTGGTAGTAAAAACTTTTTTTTAAACTTTTTCTCACCTTAAACGTCAAGATGACTATACACAGCTCTCTGGGGTGGTGGCAATCCAGAACACAAGGGTTTTATTACAAAAGTCATCAATAACCAAAATTCTTCCCAGGAACAAAACTTTCCAGGATCAGGTCTCCAAAGCCTAGGCAACATGAAGATAAAGTCTCCAATCGGATTTTTGGCCAATTTGCCAATACCGGCTTTGCAGCAATTTTTACCAAATATCAACCACTTTTAATGGCAGAAATGATCAAATTCCACATAGTACCCAACACAATAGTGAAGCACTGAAGGTTATTTTAAACCATTTGGTTCTTTTGCAATTAAAAATGGTAAAGATTACCCAACAATTGTCCCGTGTATGGCCTCCGCTCAACTTACCTTTAGTAAGTGAAAATCATATTGGTAATTAACATTTTTCCTTTCCAACCTTTTCCTCACTTTAAAAGCAAAGATGACTATACACAGATCTCTAGGATGGGGGCATTCCAAAACACTAGTTTTATTACAAAGGACATCTATGGCCAATACACTTTCCAGGTACAAAACTTTCCAGGATTAGATCACCAAATCCCTGGGGTGACCAACTTAGCATCTATCGCTACAACGATAAAGGCTCCAATCTGATGGCTTGCTAGCCAATGGCAACTTACCAATGCCACCCCATGGCAATTTTTCACCCAATATCAACCACTTTTAATTGCAAAAATGATAAAATTGCCAATTACATTTTTTTTCAAAACTTTTTATCACTTTTCAGGGTTATGCCACGTACACGCGGCCGGACTTCCCGACAGAAAAAGTCCGATGGGAGCTTTTGGTCGGACATTCCGACCGTGTGTATGCCCCATCGGACTTTTTCAGTTGGCATTTCCGACGAACTCAGATATAGAACATGTTCTAAATCTTTCCGTCGGAAATGCCGATGGAGTTTAGCCCATTGGCAAGTCTGCTCGTGTGTACGCGGCATTAGATCTCCAAATCCCTGGAGTGGCCAATTGAGCATCTATCTCTACAGCGATAAAAGCTCCAATCTGATAGCTTGCTGGGCAATGTCGATTTACCAATGCCACCCTTGCAGCAATTTTTTACCCAATGCCAATTTACGAATGCCACCTTTGCAGCAATGTTCACCCAAAGCCCTTTTACCTATGCCAACATTGCAGCAATTTTCACCAAATGCTGAATTGCCAATGCCATCCTTGCGGCAATTTGTTACCCCATATCAACCGCTTTTAATCGCATAAATGATCAAATTGCAATTTTTTTTTCCAAACCTTTTTCTTACTTTCCAGGGTCAGACCTCTGAATTCCTGGAGTGACCAACAGAGCATCTATCGCTACAACGATTAAGGATCCAATCTGACGGCTTGTCGATTTTTACCATTGCCACCCTTGCATGACATTATTCATTCAATATTAACCACTTTCAATCGCAAAAAACGATTGAATTGCTCATAGTAATCAACGCCCCAGGTTTGATAGTGAAGCACAGGATGGTTTCAATATCAAATGTGGTTGGCGGGTTGTTTAGACCCATTCGGTTCTTTTTCGATTAAAAACGAAAAACTGCCTATAGCCCAAAATTGCAAAAGTGGTGCCCAAAATTTGCCGCCATGGTCTCAACTTACCTTCAGTAAATGAAAATCAAAGTCCCAGCAGAACGGAATCCTTGAACCAGTTTAAAACTCCAATGACAAGAGCATGTGAGGTGCAGTCCTGGCTATATAGTGTCCCTGCTCTGCATAGCTCCAGCTTAGTCCAGGCAGTGCGGATGGAGCGGAGAGAAGAGCGACGCCAAACTTTGTTTCTATAGAGTCCCTCTGTCGTTCCTAGAGAACTTTTTTTTCTCCCTCACCTCCAGCAAAGTGCTTTAAACATTGGCAGCTCCCTCCAGTGTGCAGTCAGTCCCCAATCCACAGGCACCTCCTCTCCTGTTTCTGCCTGAAGCTGATCAGTTTCACTCTGCTCTGGAATGCTAACCTTAATTCTGTAGCCTGCCAGCCCCAATGCAGCTTCCCCCCTCTGCCCTCTCCGCCTGGTGGGCTTCTGTGCTAGCTGTGAGCTGCACTCTCCTCCTCCCTCTGACAGCAGCACAGGGAGCCCAGACCTTCATGTGTTTTCAGCCTCCACCCCTGACTCACACACCCCCTTCCAGGACTGCTATTGTAACTAGTCACCACTGCAATGTATTGATCACTATTGTCTTCCGCTTCTTCTGGATGTTACACAATTGGCAGAAGTCCATAATTCAAAGGGATAGTCCCAGGTTTTAAAGGTTTCTTCACAAAAATGTCCTGAGTTCTATTTTGATCCACTAAAAAGTCCTATTTGTGTATGTAAGAATCAACTCCAGCCTAAACTTTTTATTTCATTTTGAAAAGTGCGCAGAAGGCTTAGAGCAGTCATTCTCAACCAGGGTTCTGTGGAGTCTTATGCCGTGTACACACGGGTGGACTTTTCGACCGGACTGGTCCGACGGACCGAATCCGGCGGACAATCCGACCGTGTGTGGGCACCATCGGACCTTCAGCTGAATTTTTCTGTCAAAAGTCTGACGGACTTTAGATTTGGAACATGTTTCAAATCTTTACGTCGTAACTCCGCCGGACCCAGAAATCCGCTCGTCTGTATGCTAGTCCGACGGACAAAAACCGATGCTAGGGCAGCTATTGGCTACTGGCTATCAACTTCCTTATTTTAGTCCGGTGTACGTCATCACGTACGAATCCGTCGGACTTTGGTGTGATCGTGTGTAGGCAAGTCCGTTTGTTAAAAAGTCAGTCGAAAGTCCGCCGGAAAGTCTGTCGGACCAGTCTGGTCGAAAAGTCAGCTCGTGTGTACGCTGCATTAGGGTTCTTCTAGAGGTTGCTAGGGGTTTCTTGGGCTGTAGCTGACTGACCTCCTATCCGATGGTGCCTGCATAGTTTTGGGGTCAATGCCACTTGACAGAACCAGCCGTATGAACCTGACTATCTTTTTAGCTGTCTGTAAGAAGCATTCTTCCCACTGACCCCCCAATGTAAGGGACATTCTTCCCAGGATCCCCAAAATGTAAGGAGCATTCTTCCCACTGACCATCAACGTAAGGAACATTCTTCTCATGATCACCAATGTAAAGGATATTCTTTCCAGGACCCCCAATGTAAGGAGCATTCTTCCTACTGACCACCAATGTAAGGAACATTCTTCTTATGGCCACCAATGTAAGGAGCATTCTTCCCACCGACCTCCAATATAAGGGACATTCTTCCCACTGACCACCAATATACAGAGCATTCATTTCACTGACCATCATGTAAAGGACATTCTTCCTGCTGACCAATAATGTGAGCATTTGTACCACTGACCACCAATGTAAAGAGGCATTCCTCCCACTGACTACCAATGTAAGGGGCATTCTTCCCACTGACCACCAATGAAAAGATCATTCTTCACAATAGCCGCCAATGTAAGGAACATTCTTCCAAAGGACCACCATTGTAAGAAGCATTCCTCCCACTGACCACCATTGTAAGAAGCATTCCTCTCATGACCCCCAATGTAAGGAGCATTCTTCCTACTGACAACCAATGTATTGAGCATTCTTTTGACTGACTCTCAATATAAGGAGCATTCATTCCACTAGCCACCAATGTAAAGGACATTCTTTCTACTGACCCCTAATGTGAGAAGCATTTGTCCCACTGACTACCAATGTAAAGGGGCATTCCTCCCACTGACCACCAATGTAAAGAGCATTCCTCCCACTGACCACCAATGTAAAGAGCTTTCTTTCTACTGACCTGACCACCAATGTAAGGGGCATTCCTCTCATGACCCCTAGTGTGAGGAGCATTCTTACCGTCGACCACAAATGCAAGGAGCATTCTTCTCACTTACCACCAATGTAAGGGACATTCTTCCCACTGACCTCTAATGTAAACAGGGCATTCTTCCCACTGACCACCAATGCAAGGATCATTCTTCTCACTGACCTCCAATGTAAACAGGACATTCTTCCCACTGACCACCAATGCAAGGATCATTCTTCCCACTGACCTCCAATGTAAGGAACATTCTTCCAACTGATCACCAATGCAAGGATCATTCTTCCCACTGACCACCAATGTAGGGGGTATTCTTCCCACTGACAACCAATGTAAGGGGCATTCTTCCCACTGGTCACCAATGTAAGGTATATTCTTCCCACTGACCACCAATGTAAGGTACATTCTTCCCACCAACCACCAATGAAGGGAACATTCTTCCCACTGACCACCAATGTAATGTGAGCATTTGTACCACTGACCACCAATGTAAAGGGACATTCCTCCCACCGACCACCAATGTAAGGGGCATTCTTCCCACTGACCACCAATGAAAAGAGCATTCTTCCCAATAGCCGCTAATGTAAGGAACATTCTTCCAAAGGACCACCATAGTAAGAAGCATTCCTCCCACTGACCACCAATGTAAGGAGCATTCTACCCACTGACCACCAATGTAAGGAGCCGTCCTCTCATGATCACCAATGGAGGGAGCATTCCTCTTATGACCCCCAATGTAAGGAGCATTCATTCCACTGGCCACCAATGTAAAGGACATTCTTCCTACTGACCACCAATGTAAGGAGCATTCCTCCAACTGACCACCAATGTAAGGTGGATTCCTCTCACTGACTACCACTAACTACCAATGTAAGGGGCATTCCTCCCACTGACCATCAATGTAAAGAGGATTCTTTCCACTGAGCACCAATGTAAGGGGCGTTCCTCTCATGATCCCCAGTGTGAGGAGCATTTTTCCCATCGACCACAAATGCAAGGAGCATTCTTCTCACTGACCACCAATGTAAGGAACATTCTTCCCACTGACCTCTAATGTAAACAGGGCATTCTTCCTACTGACCACCAATGCAAGGATCATTCTTTCCACTGACCTCCAATGTAAGGGACATTCTTCCCACTGACCCCCAGTGTAAGGAACATTCTTCTCACTGATCAGCAATGTAAGGGACATTCTTCCAACTGGTCACCAATACAAGGATCATTCTTTCCACTGACCACCAATGTAGGGGGCATTTTTCCCACTGACCACCAATGTAAGGAACATTCTTCCCATTGATCACCAATGTAAGGAACATTCTTCCCATTGATCACCAATGTAAGGAGCATAGGTTAGAGGCTCTGTCAGTATTTTATTGCTGTGTACCAGGAACTTTCTCAGTACAGGAAAGGAGTGGAAGTCTCTGGAATGGAGACAAAGGAAACATACTGTTTAGCAGAGTGAGGAAGGGATAGAATTTCTGACAATATGTTTCTATTACTATCACTGGCTTCCTGTCCCAGTGGAAACTGCATCTTACATTTCCTGTATCGGTGTCACAAGGACAGGAAGTGAAATAAAATCAACCCAATGGGTCACAGGAAAAAAAAACAATACAAATGTTAACTTCTCCCTGTTCTAAATCCCCAAAAAAGTTTTTAAATACACTTTAAGGGCAAGTTCACCCTAGAACCATTATGTTGCATTGGGTACCATTGACCAGCACAGGCAAAACACAAAGACAAGGCAAATAGCCTTGCTTTGAATAGAACATGTTCACATCAATATGCTGCTTTGGTATGCACTATGATAAAATGCTGCAGGCATCAAGTGTCTATAGTTTTTTTTTGTCTGTAATTTTCTAGGCAGCTGTATGTAAAAGAATATATTTGGGGTTTGGGAGCTTTGTGCCACATACAGCCCGTAAGGAGAAACTAATGAAAAATGGGTCCTGCTCTTGCCATCTGCCTGCATAAAGTGGAAAACGTAAAAACAGAAAGAACTTCTAAAGGTTGAACTTTCCAGAAATGGGACCATTTGTCAGGAGAAACAAATGGAAATGAGATGTGAGTCCTCCTGATTGTTATTATAAGCAGTCATTTTTGGGGTGGGACAAGGTATAATAGGAAATATTGCACTGTACTTTGACCCTTAAAGGGTCTGTCCATCCCAGTGGATATTTTTAGATACCGGCAAACATTCTATGGTGGCTGGTCTTATATGCACAATTACAATACTGATCAATTTTTTCTTATGTAGAAAACGAGAATGTTTATAATGATGCGGGGGAAGATCTGCAGACATGGGCTCTCTAGGAAAGAAAACAAAGGCAACTGTTTTCCAAGCAGGCTCAGGCGTAGGGTTGCCACCTCATCCCTTTAAACCCAAACATATATTAATTACACAGGTTCTGAGGCTGATTAAGGTGGTATTTGAACTCACTCGGTGCCTTCTCTGCACTAAATTAGCCTCAGAACCTGTGTAATTCATGTGTTCGGGTTTAAAGGGATGAGGTGGCAACTCTACTCAGGCGTGAGGCATCAGAGGAGCCTACAGGCATCTGATTGTTCCCTTTAGAATGAGATAGATACCAGTTGACTTGGGATACCCTCTTATAACTGTTTTCCCAAGCAGACCGAGACTGGAGGCATCAGAGGAGCTTGCAGACATCTGATTGTTCTCTGTTACGACTCTAGACACCTTTAGATGTATATAGATACCAATAGACTTGGGATATCTTCATATAACTGTTTCCCCAAGCAGGCCCAGCCTGGAGGCATCGGAGGAGTCTACAGACATTTAATTGTTCCCGGTTCTGACACAAGGCACCCTTAGATTTATATAGATATCAGTTGACTTGGGATACCTTCCTATAACTGTTTCACCAATCAGGCCCAGGTTGGAGGCATTGGAGTAGCCCACAGACATCTGATTGTTCAACTGTATTCCAAATACTAGGCAACTTTAGATATAGGCAGATACTAGTGGAATAAGATAACCTCTTATAACTAATGGAGACTCCACTAAAACAATCTCCTTACCTAAGATATGAATATGCACCAACCTGCCAAGCACTACTATGAGGACTTTCACCATTCCACTCTTTTTTTATTTTACATCTAGCGCTACTCCTGTAGGAGTTGCAAGATTATTGTCCAGGTCTTCCCAAACATTTGCCCTGCAGCCAGGCACACAACAGGCTCATTCACTCATTTTCAAGGACCTTTCTAGAGGATCTTGTTTTTATGGATTTTATCTTTGGACAACTTGGAGAGGGTTGAGGAAAGTGGTGGGATACTCCAAAGATAACAACTATGTACAACTTGAGGACTTGGTATTCCTTTCTGAGCAAGCTATAATGAAGGCCGGGCTTGAAACAAACAGTAGACTTCATCTTAAGAAGTAGTAGTTAGAGCCACAAGAGCAAAGTCCCTTAAAGTAGGAGATTATCTGGACAGAATTCTTCAGAGCACCAGCCGGTGTCAGACCAGACCCACAGCTGACTATAAGGCACAGAGGGGTAACTAGAACACAAGGCCCCCAAGATCTCTCAGTGTCTGTACTCATATGACCCAAGGAGAGATGATAGACAATCTTCCAAGTGGTACCCTCTAGTGATACCAGACAGATCTTTGGTAGACAGTTCCCCTCAGCCTGCTTCTTCTAAGTACCTAGGTCTCAGAATTCCTCTCCTCAGGTCGCCACCTGAGGCCTCACCAACAGCAGCTTTTGCCTGGGAGGGCAGCATGCCCCCCAGGCTGGACGCCTCCACTTTGGGACAAGACCCAAAACTCTGTGTGCTCCTAGAATAAATAGAGTCTTTCATCAGGCCATCAGGGCTTGCCGCTCTGAGATAGTCTGAGACTGCATCCATACTCATGCTGCCATCTGCATATCTCCACACCTATCATCCAGAACCTTCTCAAGTTACCTGGATACAGAGGGAGCTGTTCAGCAGAATGACAGCAGCAGAGCCCACTGAGCAGACCTGACTAAACAATTACAACCATACTGACTACAGTGTGGCAACTAACTATCCTAGCACATACCTAGGAGGGTGCTACATACAGAACACTACAAGGGCTTCAGCATGTGGAGTTGAAGGAGTCACAATCTCTGCCAGGGAGACTTTGATATCGGAGTCTTCAAAAAATTATTCAGCCCTCTAGTCACCTAACAACTGAAATAGTTGTGTTGGGTGGGCAGGCTGAAAAAAATAAACGTAATGGAACAATGGTATTAATGGCACTCAGTGTTCCACAAAACAAGGAAGAGTCTGTCAAACATCAGTTATGTTGTCCATTATTAAAGTGCCTATACATTAGTTTTTACTACTGGCAAGGTCAACAGGTCCAAGTGCGAGGAGAGTAAAGGCATCCATACATGGGTAGGATTTTGTTCATGCCAATGGTTTGAATTATAATGAATGATTTTGGGATGTACAAAGTGATGTAATGTTTATACCTGTGACCCTACTGAGTACCATATATACCATAAAAAAAAATGAGTGAATGTTCGTGACATACAACAAAAGTTTTTCCGTATCAAACTTTACTTAGCACTTGCACTTTACAATAGGTATGATTTTCTCGATTGGAAACCACATTCACAGTTAGTTTAGTGAGTTCTAAGAAAAGGGTCTAAGAAAAGACCCATCGCTGGTATCATCGCTTGGCACCTAAGGCACCTCTCCTGATCGGGCCATTGAAAGGCCTTTTCCTAGATCTCAACTCACCAAGTTCAACACTCACCTGCAAACCCCGTTAAGGATCCAGGAATGGGAACCTTGTGGCATAGAGTGACCTTTTTTATTCTGCATCCAGACAGGGCTTTCTCTACTTGCGCCTACAGAAGGTTGCATGTCTCTACCTGTTAGGGCACCGCAGCCTCGAAAGGAAGGTGCAAGTCATTTTCTTTACTCCTATTATCAAACCTTCTAAGCAAGCAACCATATTTGTATCAACTTACTACAAGTGGTGGGGTTTGGTTTTGACTGCTAGCAATTTCGAGTGGGTTGGTGATGTCATAGCAGCGGGCAGAGGTCTCAGGGTTTTTGAAGGCGGGGATGGTTAAAAGGTTTTGAGAACAGTAGGGTTGGGCCCATCTTAGGTATAGGTGTACCCTCCCTACTAATTGTCGGCAGTAATGTGTTATTGGTTATTGGGGCCGTATCAGATGGTAACTTAGTAAGTAGTTGTCCCTGAGGCGGTGTAATTGCGTCTGGGAGTCTTAATATGCAAACTGGTGGTAGATACAGCCAGTTATTAGATTACGTGTGCCTTCAAAAACCGAAGACCTATTAACAGGTAAGTTAGTTAATTATTGTCGTTATTATGGTTTACATCTACTGTAATATTAAAGCTGTATCTTTGTATTTTTTTTATTAAAGGTTATTTAATAAAAGGATGCTATGGCCATTTAAATTCTGAGGGATACTCTGAGCTGCTCCAGGAGCGAGTAGTCAGTCTTTTGCTACCAAACACCTTGGACCTCTGTGGACCACCACACCCTAAATCACATTCACAGTTAGAATTTTATTCGTTCATAGAAAAAAAAAGGGAGAAAAAACTTCCATTTAATATTTCTCTTTACTATGGCCGAAAACAATCATTGTGCTGTATGGCTAGCCTAAATATAAGGTGAATAAAATCAGGAAGGGGGTAGGGGAGAACAGGCAATTACATGAACCTGTCATCTTTCCTTTGCATTGTCAAAGCAAAGGCTAGCTTTAACCCTTGACCTCCCCCAAACAATTAAATCTTAATCTAAAGTTGAAATGTAACCTTTAACCTTACTCTAAACTCTACTAACCCTAACATGTAGGCCAACATTTAATCCCTTCAGTAACTGCTAACCCTAAAGGACCATTGAATAGTAAGAATATACCTAAATCCATGGCACCGATCCAAACCCACACACCTCTTATTAATGTCCACAAATCATCTGGGTTCCGACTCTTGTAGCCCCCCTCCTCGCTCTGCTCCAGCATGAAAATGTAAGAACATGAAGAGTCGCACTCCATAGTTAGCCTGTTTTTTATACTTTATTCTGTTGATTATAAAATGATTTTATACATACTAGATCATTTCCACTCAAGAAACTACACTCTCTAAACACGTTTCGCACCAAAGGGTTGGCTCACACGGATAGAGTAGGACTACTCTAGGACTAGACCTACTCTATCCTTGTAAGCAAGCCCATTGGGGTTAAACGCATTTAGGGAGAGAGTTTTTTTGGGTGGAGTCTATATGTATGCAATCGTTTTACCACAGGGGTCTCCAAAATTTTCAAACAAAGGGCCGGTGTGCCGTCCTTCAGACTTGAAGGGGGCCAGAGTGGCCAGTGGAAGTAAAAAAAAAAATGACATAGGGTCTGTAGTCAGCTATTAGTTGGAGGAATAGCTCCCCATCATTGATACTAGTCGGAGGAATAGCACCCTATTATTGGTATTAGTGGGAGGAATAGTGCCCCATCATTGGTATTAGTTGGAGGAAAAGTGTCCCATTATTGGTATTAGTTGGAGGAATAGTGGCCCATCATTGATATTAGTTGGAGGAAAGTGTCACATCATTGGTATTAGTGGGAGGAATACTGGCCCATCATTGGTATTAGTTGGAGGAAAGGTGTCCCATCATTGGTATTAGTTGGAGGAAAAGTGTCCCATCATTGCTATTAGTAGGAAAAATAGTGACCCATCATTGGTATTAGTTGGAGGAATAGTGCCCCATCATTGGTATTAGTTGGGGGAATAGTAACTCATCATTGGTACTAGTGGGAGGAATAGTGCCCCATCATTGGTATTAGTTGGAGGAAAAGAGTCCCACCTTTGGTATTAGTTGGAGGAATAGTGGCCCGTCATTGGTATTATTTGGAGGAATAGCGTCCCATCATTGGTATTCGTTGGAGGTATGGCATCCCATCATTGGTATTAGTTGGAGGAAAAGTGTCCCATCATTGGTATTAGTTGGAGGAATAGTGTCCCATCATTGGTATTATTTGAAGGAATAGCGTACCATCATTGGTATTAGTTGGAGGAAAAGTGTCATATCATTGGTATTAGTTGGAGGAATAGTGGCCCATCATTGGTATTAGTTGGAGGAATAGTGCCCCATCATTGGTATTAGTTGGAGAAAAAGTGGCCCATCATTGATATTAGTTGGAGTAATAGTGGCCCATCATTAGTATTAGTTAGAGGAAAATTGTCCCATCATTGGTATTAGTTGGAGGAAAATTGTCCCATTATTGGTATTAGTTGGAGGAATAGTGGCCCATCATTGATATTAGTTGGAGGAAAGTGTCACATCATTGGTATTAGTGGGAGGAATACTGGCCCATCATTGGTATTAGTTGGAGGAAAGGTGTCCCATCATTGGTATTAGTTGGAGGAAAAGTGTCCCATCATTGCTATTAGTAGGAAAAATAGTGACCCATCATTGGTATTAGTTGGAGGAATAGTGCCCCATCATTGGTATTAGTTGGGGGAATAGTAACTCATCATTGGTACTAGTGGGAGGAATAGTTCCCCATCATTGGTATTAGTTGGAGGAAAAGAGTCCCACCTTTGGTATTAGTTGGAGGAATAGTGGCCCGTCATTGGTATTATTTGGAGGAATAGCGTCCCATCATTGGTATTCGTTGGAGGTATGGCATCCCATCATTGGTATTAGTTGGAGGAAAAGTGTCCCATCATTGGTATTAGTTGGAGGAATAGTGTCCCATCATTGGTATTATTTGAAGGAATAGCGTACCATCATTGGTATTAGTTGGAGGAAAAGTGTCATATCATTGGTATTAGTTGGAGGAATAGTGGCCCATCATTGGTATTAGTTGGAGGAATAGTGCCCCATCATTGGTATTAATTGGAGAAAAAGTGTTCCATCATTGGTATTAGTTGGAGAAAAAGTGGCCCATCATTGATATTAGTTGGAGTAATAGTGGCCCATCATTAGTATTAGTTAGAGGAAAATTGTCCCATCATTGGTATTAGTTGGAGGAAAATTGTCCCATTATAGGTATTAGTTGGAGAAATAGCACCCCATCATTGGTATTAGTTGGCCGAATAGTTGTTTATATCAGTGGGAGGAATTATGCCTCATTGCTGGTGTCAGTGGAAGAAAAAATGCCCCATTGTCGGTGTCAGTGAGAGAAATGGTTCCCCAATGCTGCTGGCAGTGGAAGGAATAGCACCCTGAGGGCTAGATAAAGGCAAGCAAAGAGCCGCATTCAGCCCACGGGTCCCAGTTTGCAGAGCACTGCTTTATCGTCAACTGAACAAAGTATCATAAACAAGCTTACTATGGAGAGCGACTGTGTTGCAGTAGGATAATGTATGGTAGTGTGCAAACCATGATGCAGTGCCATTTGTTTTATATGCCACCCCAATGCAACGGTAGCAGGCGGCACACCTGCAGGGGCGTTAATGCAACGGATATTGTGAAAGAAGCTTTCTAAGCCATACTGATCTTCTCTTTGAGGACAGTATTGGGCGTTTCTGCACCAGGATCCTATGTCTATAAGCACCTTTAGAGACTAACAGGTGTGTCCCTATCGACTTAATTGGAAAATTGATGGAGACCCCCGCTGCCTCTTGTTGCCTACGGACAGCTTTTCATCCATTAGTAACTTCTCCGCGTTGCATGCCACTTGTCCGTCTCTTCATACTTAGGAATTTAAAAAGACAAAAAGGAAACTGGAATGTTTTCAAGTGAGCCCCCTGTGTTGACCTTTTCTCCTTTCATCAGAGCCTGTGTGTAGCCCCCTCCGCCCTCTGTCCCCTCCAGCCCACTTCCCTTCACTACTACTCCGACTGGTGAATACAGTCCCTATGAATGGGCCCTGTGTACCTTCAGTCAGGAGACTCGGAAATAAGAGGAGGGGGCTGTCAGGGAATAAAAACACATCGCAGTCTGGCCTCTTCTCTCTCCAGCTAGCGCCCGGGTTTATTTGCTCTTACGATGAGACATGGGGGTTGTTATAACAAAGGTGGGGGAGACACAAAGCAAGGTAAATGGTTTTTAAATATGTGTTTAATGAGCCCTGCTCTCCGCAAACACTGGCGCCAAGTCATGTCCAAATTAGGCGTTAATGGCTACCGCCATTTATTTATTTTTAACACTACATCAGTTCAGGCATATCTAAATCCGAGAAAAAAAAATTATATATATAAATATATTACAGCAGCTTACAAGTCCTAAGATGTGGTGGGTGCATTCGTTTTTTTTTTTTTTTTTTCACCAAAAGTAGAAAATGCTGCGTTTTTATTCAAGGGTTCATTCATGCATGGTTTGGTCTCTGAGGAGCGATCTGCATTCAGATCACTCTTCAGTGTGCATTTGACAAGTATTAGCGCCTCACCACCTGCTGTAACGCTTTGTTTGCAGCAGTACCATACTTGCTGAGCGTGGGGTGCTTGCAGAGCAGATCACTCTTCAGTGTGCATTCAGATCACTCTTCAGTGTGCATTTCACAAGCCGTAAGGAGGCACTGTATTAGCGCCTTACCACCTGCTGTAACCCTGTGTTTGCAGCAGTACTATAGTTGCTGAGTGTGGGGTGCTTGCGGAGCAGCCCCATTCACTTGAACAGGTCAAGTTCGGTGGGTGCAATGCCCAATAAAAGTGACAGGGGGTATAATTCCTGCCGCAGCCACCTAGTAAAGCATCGCGGCTCCAGCGTGTGTACACCTTGGCTGCTGTCTCTACAGCTACAGGGGGAGAGGTTGGGGGGGAATTTGAAAATCCGAAAGCCAAAGATTCGGAAATTTGGAAACTCGGAAATTTGGATATTCGAAAATTCTAAATACAAAAATTCGGAAATTCAAAAATCCAAAAGTTTGAAAATCCGAAAATAAGAAAGAAGACCCGAAAATTTGAAAATAAAGAAAATTTGAAAGAACGAAAATCTGAAAATAAGAACGAAAATCTGAAAATCCGAAATAATAACTAACTAATAATAACTAACTATTAAATTATAGGTATTGGAATTTCCTTTCAAATTTGGCTGTTAGTGAACGTAACAAATACGAATTTATCCGAAGTTACGAATTATTGAAATAACGAATGCCGCATCTAAATGAATGGAACGTAACAAATTAATAATAATAAATAATAATAAAAAGTTTGTATTATTATTTATTTTTATATATACGAATGGAACGTAACAAATTAATAATAATAAATAATAATAAAAAGTTTTTTTTATTATTTATTATTATTAATTTGTTACGTTCCATTCGTTTAGATGCGGCATTCGTTATTTCGGATAATTCGTAACTTTGAATAAATTCGTATTCTTTACGTTCACTAACAGCCAAATGTGAAAGAAAACCTATGATTGAATAGTTAGTAATAGTTATTATTAGTTAGTTATTATTTCAGCTTTTTAAATTTTTGGGTTTTCAAATTTTCAGATTTTTGTTATTTTCGTTCTTTTGAACTTTTGGATTTTCGTTCTTATTTTTGGATTTTCGAATTTTCGGATTTTTGAAGTTTCAAATTTCCGAATTTTCCAATTTCCGAATTTTCGAATTTCGGAAAAATTCCTCAAGCGGGTTTTCGTTGATTCGAATATTTCCGAATTAATGAATTTGTCGAATTTCGTTGAAAAAAGGAATTCGGAGCAAAACGAATTGCACATGTCTAGTGACCTCCAGTGCTCCCCTGCACTGGTTATGGGATCTGGAATCCCTCCTTCTCTCTACTGTCCTCTCAGGACTGACCTGTCCAGAGGTCCTGAGATTTCTTTCCTTGACTGCCCCTTCCTAAAGACCTAGCCTCTCCCTAATAAGCAGTCTTGGCCCTGCTTCTACTTCCCAGACTGCAGGTGCCCCTAATGATGCAGGCAGAGGGATATATATAGCCTCCTTGCATCCAAGATGGCTGTTGAAATCCACTGAGACACAGGAGATGCCAAGATGGCAAGATGGCACCTGGAATCCATAGCAGAGGACACATTGGTCCCCTGAAAGGCTCCCTTTAGTGCCAGTAGTAAGCAGCAGTCATCTGACATTGTTCAAAGTAGCAACCAGGAAGTGACTGAATGATCCTGGATTTCTACAGTACTCCCTCCTCTGGTAGCCTGATGGAGCAGCAGCAGCCCTTGGTGCCTAGCAGCCCTTATTGCTGCCACTTCTTTCATGGAGTAATCCCTTCACTTCCCATGCAAGTGGCATTTGTCAGATAGGACAGGAAATGAGGGGGAATTTCCCAATGGGAACACACAGCTACATTTTAAGTAGAGTATTAAAAAGTTAACCACTTAAGGACCGCCCCACGTACATATACTGCGGCAGGGCGGCCCTTAAGAGTAAAATCACGTACCTGTACGTGATTGCTCTCCTGGGGTCTGGGTCAGAATTTGACACAGTGGGAGCCGATCAGCGGGTCCTTCGGGACCCGCCGATCGGTCACGGGAGAGGCAGAATCGACCATTTAAGTAAAACCTTCCTAAAAAGTTAACGTCATTGGATATTCCATATCTGTGTGTGGTGGGATGAAGAGTGAATGTGCTGTAAAGCGTTATAGGTGAATGCACCCTTGTGGAGTCTGCTGTCAGCGAGGGTTGGGGTACCCAGTGTCCATGTTCTGACTCGTCAAGGAAACATTGTAGTGTTGATAGTCCCTGACCTGGCCTTTGGGAAGTGGGAGGGACAGTATTTTGGATCCAATATGCCCCACCATGGAGAACCATGTGAAACATCCTATGGAATGTGTATCAGTGCACTACGTATAGAGTGCAGGGTTCAGGAATGCATTACGTGCAGAGTGCAAAGTTCTGGGTGCACTACGTACAGAGTGCATGATTCTGGAGTGCACTACGTACAGAGTGCAGGGTTCTAGAGTGCAAAGTTCAGGAGTGCACTACATACAGAGTGCAGGGTTCAGGAGTGCACTGTGTACAGAATGCAAAGTTCAGGAGTGCACTACGTACAGAGTGCAGGGTTCTGGAGTGCACTACGTACAGAGTTCAAAGTTCAGGAGTGCACTACGTGCAGAGTGCAAAGTTCAGGAATGCATTACGTGCAGAGTGCAAAGTTCTGGGGTGCACTACTTACAGAGTGCAGGGTTCTGGAGTGCACTATGTACAGAGTGCAGGGTCCTGGAGTGCACTACGTACAGAGTGCAAAGTTCAGGAGTGCACTACGTACGGAGTGCAGGGTTCAGAAGTGCACAACGTACAGAGTGCAGGCTTCAGGAGTGCACTACCTACAGAGTGCACAGTTCAGGAGTGCACTACATATAGAGTGCAAGGTTCAGGAATGCATTATGTGCAGAGTGCAAAGTTCTGGGGTGCACTACGTACACAGTGCAGGGTTCTGGAGTGCACTACGTACAGAGTGCAGAGTTCTGGAGTGCACTACGTACAGAGTGCAGGGTTCAGGAGTGCATTATGTGCAGAGTGCAAAGTTCTGGGGTGCACTACGTACACAGTGCAGGGTTCTGGAGTGCACTACGTACAGAGTGCAGGGTTCAGGAGTGCATTATGTGCAGAGTGCAAAGTTCAGGAGTGCATTACGTACAGAGTGCAGGGTTCAGGAGTGCATTATGTGCAGAGTGCAAAGTTCAGGAGTGCACTACGTACAGAGTGCAGAGTTCAGGATTTAGGGGTGCGCTGTGCACAGTTTGCACCACCTCCCCCCCACACACACACACATACAAAGCTTCCTCGCATCTTTTTCACCTACCTTGCCCGGCTCTAGTACCTCCCTGTGTAGGCGGCTCTACTACCCGTGTATTCAGCCCTCTTCAGCCATCTTTTTAGAGAGGCTATTCTCATGCCTCTCTAAAAAGATCATACAAACAAGCCTCTATGCCACGGATATGCAATTAGCGGACCTCCAGCTGTTGCAAAACTACAAGTCCCATCATGCCTCTGCCTCTGGGTGTCATGCTTGTGGCTGTCAGAGTCTTGCTATGCCTCATGGGACTTGTAGTTCTGCAACAGCTGGAGGTCCGCTAATTGCATATCCCTGCTCTTTGCAATCTAGAAATGAATTACTCCATGCACAGAAACCAAAAAAATGATGTTAACCCTCTAAGATATATTACGAAATATACCAATCAACAACAAAAAGTCAAAACAATCGTTGAGAGATATTGGCACATGTTAACGCTAGTTCCATCACTAGGACAATTCGTCCCTGCCACACCTCTCTTCACTTTTAGAAGAGCTACATCTGTGAAGGGTTGTCAACAGTGAATTTAAAAGTGAATTAAATAAAAATCACTGTAAATACAAAGGAACTTATATGTTATATAAAAAAATCCTAGTCTTCCAAATGGGAAAACTTTTTATCCCAAACATTTTGCAAATTGTAGGACATTTGGAGTGATATACATGTTGCAATGTAGCTGTGGTTGTTTTTTTATATTGGAAAAACAAAATTCGAATTTTGGAGGAGCGCATACAGGCATATAAGAAGTATGCAGGTTTGCAATCCCGATCTCCCTTTGGGAAGTCATGTTAAATTAGTACATGGTGGTAACTTTGAAATTGTTACATTTCTAATCTTGGATCGTATACACCCTAGCTCCAGAGGGGGTGACAGGAATAAAATCCTTCTACAAATGGAGCTACGGTGGATCCATCAGTTAAAAGCCACACAACCTCCAGGGTTAAATGAAGCCATATGTTTCAAACCATTCCTTGAAGGTTTTTCTTCGGGAGGAATGGAAAAATAAATATAACCTCTAATTTACAATCATAGAGGAATCATCGGTCTTTTTGATCTGTTGAGAAATAGAACATAGTCCAGTACAAAAAACTACTACTACTACTACTACTACTACCTACTATGCTGCTCCCCCTTTACTTATTTCCCTATGCATTTTTTCTGTATCTCTATGTATAGTATGGAAAAAATGCAATAGTATGTCCTGCATTTGTGATTTAATAGAATATCATCTGCTGTTCAAATAAAATCTGTATGCTGTCCATGAATATATATGTGCTGTCTGTTGAGGATCTTCTCCATATCTCAATGACAATCTTTATACACTTGCATCCTATATACTATTTGGATGTTACATATGCATCAGTTTTCCCCTTGGTGTCCTTGCTCCTCGCTTCCCCCCTGCTCCATAGTTAGGCCACCAGGACTGCCCCTCATACTAAGCTACTCGGGCTTTACAAGGAAGGGGTCAAGGAAGGAGTGTGTACCCATGTATGAAATACAGACAGATAATTGCGTCCAAGAGAGAGAATCTACTCGCACCATCTAGTGGTCCCCTATTACTTTTTTAGCGCCTGAGAAAGTCAACATACCTTTATATGTAGACCAGTTTAAAAAGTTAAAAGTGCATCTCACAGAAAATGTTGTCTACCCACCCCATGGAATATCTCCGACAGACTGCTGTACACCTAAGACCCGCAGCCCCTATCAGCTCTCCAGGAGTCAGTTTACAAAGGTGTAATCCAGATAGGGGAAATCACTTCTTAGAAAACCAATGTTTTCATTTTACTGCAAGCACCACCACATTTATTGATATCTGCTTTGTATAAGTACTGCTGGCATGATCATACTTACATAGTTAGTCAGGTTGAAAAAAGACACAAGTCCGTCTAGTTCAATAAAAAAAATAAAAATAAAATAAATAAAATAAAAAATATCATACAAATATCATACAATCCCATATACCCTATCCCAGGCTTTCTCAACCAGTGTGCCGCGGCACACTGGTGTGCCGTCAGAGGTTCTCAGGTGTGCCGCGGGATCAGGGGAGAGAAGGGCTGTCAGATGAGCCCGATCTCCCTATCCCCTGCCGAACTGTACATCGGCACTGTGAGAAGCTCCGTCAACCTCAAAAGTGAAAGTAAAGTGCAGGGGAGTGTGCTGTGCTCTCTGCTTCCCCCTACAGTGCAGTACCCGGCTGAATGAGGAAATGAAAGGTACTGTGCTAGAAGCTAGATTCGTTTTAAAAGGGCTTTATACATGTGTCTGTGTGTGTGTACACGTGTCTGTATGTGTTTTTTTGTATATGTGTGTGTGCATGTGTATGTATGTGTGTGTGCATGTGTCTGTATGTGTGCATGTGTCTGGTATGTGTGTGCATGTGTCTGTATGTGCATGAGCATGTGAGTGTCTGTATGTGTGTGTGTGTGTCTGTCTGTATGTGTGTTTGTACATGTGAGTGTCTGTCTGTATGTGTGTTTGTACATGTGTGTGTGTGTCTGTGTGTTTGTGTGTGTGTGTCTGTATGTGTGTGTGTGTGTGTGTGTGTGTGTATGTGTGTGTCTGTGTATGTGTGTGTCTGTATATGTGTGTGTGTGTGTGTCTGTATATGTATGTGTGTGTCTGTATATGTGTGTGTGTGTGTGTCTGTATATATGTGTGTGTGTGTCTGTATATATGTGTGTGTGTGTACGTGTCTGTATATGTGTGTGTGTGTGTGCACGTGTCGTATGTATAAGTGTCTGTATGTATGTGTCTGTATGCGTGTGTGCACGTATATATGTGTGTGTGTGTATATGTTACTTTTAATCCTGACACCCCTCAATTCCTGTACCATCAGAACTGCTTTTGTAGGTCTTGTTTGTGATAGCAGCAAGGACTGCTTCTCCTCTGAAGAGACCAAAGCATGCCCCTAGAGCGGGACTTTTAAGGCACTACCATCAATGATACAATGTAAGTAAAAAATATAATTTTATTACAAAAATCAGAAGAACAACAAAAAATAATTATTATTATTATTATATTATTATTTATTTTTTGTCGTTCTTCTGATTTTTGTAATAAAATTATATTTTTTACTTACATTGTATCATTGATGGTTGTGCCTTAAAAGTCCCGCTCTAGGGGAATGCTTTGGTCTCTTTGGACTTTTGGGATGTGGCACACCCTCTGCTTATAACTACTCTGTCAGAGGCCTCTTTTTTTTTTTTTTTTTTGCTTCTCCTCTGAAAAGCAACCTATGCACAAATCGCTTTTCAGAGGCATTTGACAGGCAGTAAAGAGGCATTATGTTGCCTCCTCACCACCTGTTTTAATGCAGCATCACTACACCGCAACCGTGCAATGCACACAGTTGCAGGGTAGTTGCAGTGCAGACCCATTCACCCTGGGTATACCTCCAGCTGCAGCCACAACATGTGTACACTTTGTCTCTGCAGCTAAAGGGGAAGAATTTGGGGGTGGTAAATACAGCTTAACCATGTGCTTTTACCACCCCTCCAACCCGACATGTGAACAAGCCCTTGGTTCACACCTGTGTGGCTGCGTGTAGTGCAGCCCATTCATTCCGACCTTTTTTTTTTTTTTTAAATTGCACTGCACCAAAAGCACCCCACATTTTCCAATGTGTGAGGTACCATTAAGAATTAATGGCACCCCTAAAGAGCAGAGCATTTGTCTGTGTGTCAGGAACGAGTGCGATTTTGCGCATGTTCCACGACACACAGTAACGTGAACTAAGCCTTGGACTGGGGTGCCTCAAGACTGAAAATACTTTTTAAGGGTGCCCCGACTGGAAAAAGGTTGAGAAACACTGCCCTATCCTATACCCACAGTTGATCCAGAGGAAGGCAAAAAAAAAACCCAGAAAAGCAGGATCCAATTTGCTACAGCAGGGGAAAAAATTCCTTCCTGATCCCCCGAGGCAATCGGATTTTCCCTGGATCAACTTTATCTATAAATGTTAGTACCCGGTTATATTATGTACATTTAGGAAAAAATCCAGACCTTTCTTAAAGCAATCTACTGAGCTG
This sequence comes from Aquarana catesbeiana, assembly GCF_042186555.1. NCBI lineage: Eukaryota > Metazoa > Chordata > Amphibia > Anura > Ranidae > Aquarana > Aquarana catesbeiana. The sequence goes on from NC_133336.1 coordinate 183,485,306, forward strand.
GCCAGAACCACCTCTTGAGGGAGTCTATTCCACATTTTCACAGCTCTTACTGTGAAGAAACCTTTTCATATTTCTAGACGTTAAGAGTGCCCCCTTGTCCTCAGTGTTGACCTTAAAGTGAATAACTCCAAGTTCACTATATGGACCCCTTATATATTTGTACATGTTGATCATATCCCCCCTTAATCCCCTGTGAATAAATTCAGTTCCTCTAATCTTTCCTCATAGCTGAGCTCCTCCATGCCACTTATCAGTTTGGTTGCCCTTCTCTGCACCTTCTCCAGTTCCCTGATATCCTTTTTGAGAACTGGTGCCCAAAACTGAACTGCATATTCTAGATGAGGTCTTACTAATGATTTGTAGAGGGGCAAAATTATATCTCTCTCTCTGGAGTCCATACCTCTCTTAATACAAGAAAGGACTTTACTTGCTTTGGAAACCGCAGCTTGGCATTGCATGCTATTATTGACCTTATGATCTACCAAAACCCCCAGATCCTTCACTATGGATTCCCCCAGTTGTACTCCCCCTAGCATGTATGATGCATGCATATTCTTAGCCCCCAAGTGCATAACTTTGCATTTATCAACATTAAACTTCATCTGCCACATAGTCGCCGAATTAGACAGTGCATTGAGGTCGGCTTGTAAATTGGAGACATCCTGTAAGGACGTTCTTCCACTGCATAGCTTGGTGTCATCTTCAAAGGCAGAAATGTTACTTTTGATCCCAGACCCAATATCATTTATAAAGATATTAAAAATTAAGGGTCCCAGCACTGAACCTTGGGGTACACCACTGATAACCTTAGACCATTCAGAGTAATGCCGCGTACACACGGTCGGACTTTTCGTCTACAAAAGTCCAACGGACGCTGACGGACTAAAGCTGGCTGGTAATCCGATCGTGTGTGGGCTTCTCCGGACTTTCAACTGACTTTTTTAGCCTCAAATCCAACGGACTTTAGATTTGAAACATGCTTCAAATCTTTACGTCGTAACTACGACGGACCCCGAAGTCCGCTCGTCTGTATGCTAGTCCGACGGACAAAAAAACGACGCATGCTCATAAGCAAAAACTAAACGGAAGCACTCGGTCTAGTAAAACTAGTGTTCGTATTGTAGGTAGCACATTCCTCACGCTGCAAAATCTGTGATCGTTGAATGCAGCGCATTTAATGTCTTCTTTACGAATGCTATAAAGAATGAAGATGTTTTGCTGTTCATATTCAAACAGAGTTCTCCCAAACAGATTTCTGGATTCTTTTTCTCTTTGATCTCATGAATGACATGGTATGCTTTTTCAAAACAATGTTTCCATACTAATAATACTTTTTAAACTTTTTTTTTTTTTGGTGGAGTCATCTTTTCTTGTAATTTTTATCCAGATATTTATTTTATGATTGTTGTGGAACTTTTTTTCTGTTTATCTCTAAATTTTTTTGTAAAGTTACCACAGGGAACCCATTTTTATATATATTTTTAAAAAATTTTTTAATGTTTGTAAAGTTACCACAAAGAACCCTTTATAATTTTTGTTTTTATAGTGATTTGTTATTTTTTTTATATAAAGTTAACCCAAAGAACTGTTTTTGGTTATGTTTCTTTTTTTTTTTAAATACTTACCACTCGAACATTATTAACATTATTTTAATCTATTTTTGTTGTGTTTTTGCAAAATCAATGAGATTGTTGTCCCTTGTTAATTTAAAACATTGTGTCTAAAATCTATGATTTAAAATAAAAAACCTAAACTCAAAAAAGATCCATTTATTTATGGTCTAAATAAAATAAAGAGGAAGTCAACGCTGGAAAAAGTATGTGTACAAGATAATGGGGATCTTGAGGAGTCCATATAAGAGGGAGCACAATCTGGTCCAAGAATCCCAGAGATCAACAGCACCAGCAGATGATATAGATGTCCCCAGACTGTGGTACTACAACAGCCTGCGTCTTCTGTCAGACCAGACTGAACCCAAGTCATCACTTTCTTCTCTTCCCTGCAGCCTTTCCTCCACGCTGCCCTGCAGCCTTCCCTGCAGCCTTCCCTGTAGCCTTCTTTCGAGGCTGTGGCTCTGGTGTTTCAGTTGTGGCAGGAGGAGGAGGAGGAGGAGGGGGGGCTGTCTCATGTAGTTGGGTGTTTCGTGTTAGCGTGCCCTGCAGCCCCTTCTGGATTGTTTCCCCAAATAGTCGCTCACAAATGAGGCGCTGCTCCCAATCCATTTGAAGAAGCCTGCTGGCTAAGTAGCAGCCATAGGACTCTTCCGCTTCAGGGGGGCTCTTTAAAAAACGGGTGGCCTCTTGCATGAGGCGCAGGGATGCCTCCTGTGTGACCGTCCCCTTCCTGGCCCTTTTTTTGGGAAGGTGGAGGGGAGGCACTTGGGATTCGGTCAGGCTCCTACTGGGCCCAGCCACCTCACTTGGCCCAGCCACCTCACTTTGCCCAGCCACCTCACTGGGAGCAGCCACCTCACTGGGAGCAGCCACCTCCTGCCTGACACTGGGCCCAGCCTCCTCCAGGATGATGGTGAATCCGGCCTCCTCCAGGCTGTCCATGGGCCCGGTCTCCTCCTGCCTGCCACTTTCCCCACATTCCTCCTGGATGGACTCATCCTGTGTATAAAAAAAGGACAATAGTTTTAGTATATTTTTTTGGGTTCATCAATGACACACAGTTTGCTTCTCATGACTAGCAAATTCAATGTGAATACATCTCTTTAATAAAAGAGTCTAATCAGACACCCTAATTATTTCAAGCAGGTGCCAAACATATTTAGCCACTACTGTCAATTTATATGTATACACAATTTTGAGGGCAAAATTATTTTAGACAATTATAACATCCAGTTAACATCATTAATATTAGTACAGTAAATATTTGTTAAAATAATTTACCTGACTCCAGATGGTCATATCCGGTTCATCCAGGATGGAAGACCCAGCTTGCTCCTCATCAGCCTCTGCTGGGGTGGAGGGAAGGGTGGAGGGAAGGGTTGAAAGTGATGCCCTGGCTTCAGTCTGGTCATCAAGAAAACGGAGTTGATTGTAGTACCACAGCCTGGGTACATAAACATCATCTGCTGATGCTCCTGATCTCATTGATTCCTGGATCTTTTTATGTTCCCTCTTATACATGTTCCTCAAGACCCCAATTTTCTTGAGCAATGTCTCCATTGTTGCTTCCGGGATGGTCGCCTGGACAAAGGCCAGAAGTCTCTCCAGCGTTGACTTCCTCACATGCTTTGCATAATACTGTGGGTGTTTCACCTCCCACAAATTCCTCATCTCTCTATATTTAGAAATAAAAGCAGTAAGGAACTCTGGATCCTTAAATAGGGGATTCATAATGTCTGTATAAAAGATAAAGTCACAAGACAAAAAACACTTTTATTGGGTTTCTGCTAAACCCTCATCATCTTATCCCTATGTAGGCCTCATCAATCTGTCAAGCCATATAGGCCGCTTGCTACAAAGTCTTGACCAAAAGTATAAATTTTAAATTACCTTTGTTTAGTAGCGTCCCGGTCCACTATCACCTACGCACAGAACGTACGTACGACACGTGCGCAAGGCCCCTCTTTATACACTACGCATGTGTGAAACTCCGCCTGCGTCGCACGCCCCTGACGTTCGATTTTAACTCATGTTCTCCGCCCCTTAATTCTACGCACAGAACGTACGTACGACACGTGCGTAAGGCCCCTCTTTATACACTACGCATGTGTGAAACTCCGCCTGCGTCGCCCGCCCCTGACGTTCGATTTTAACTCATGTTATCCGCCCATTTTTAGTTACGGCGCGTAGTGGGGTGAATAATGGCGGAGACACCTGACATGTTATCTACCTCAGGTAGCGAAAAAAGCCCGGAGGCTGGAACGTCAACCAGATCTGTGAGGCCTAGATTTAAGGCCTCCAATATGAGTTTTGAAGAGATGGTGGAGATGGTGACCATTCTTCAAAAAAAGGACTATGATGGGAAGTATGGGCCGTACGCCCGGCCAAATTTGCGCAAGGCCAAAATAATGGCGAAGGTGGTGGACACTTTACAGGCTTCTTTTGGGGTACAGCGCTCCAGGGATCAACTTAGAAAAAGATGGTCTGACCTGAAACTCAGGGAGCCGGATCAGTTCAGACGGATCCGGAAAGTGCTGAAAAAAAGTAAGTACCTGTGTTTTCATCTTGTGTTGATTACCTCCATGTGCTTTTCATTCCTCTACGATTGTTTGCATCGTTTGAAACGATCATTTAATAAACATCGCTACATATCTATATATAATAAATACATATATATCTCTCTCTATATATATACACATAGACATATATATATATATATATATATATATACATATACATATACACACATATACATATATATATATATATATATATATATATATACACACATATACATATACATACACATATATATATATATATATATATATATATATATATATATATATATATATATATATATATATATATATACACATATATATATATATACACACATATATATATACACATATATATATATATATATATATATA